>NC_048230.1:5163932-5283243 GCF_002007445.2 Ailuropoda melanoleuca
AGAGTTGAGTCCAAAAATAGACCCAAACTTACATGTCAACTGATTTTGAACAAAGGGGCCAAAGTAATAGAGTGAAAGTTTTTTCAACCAGTGGCGTTGGAACAATGAGATAACCACATGGAGAACAACAAACCATGATGCATATTCACACTATAGACAATTAATTCAAAGTTGATCACAGACCTAAATATAACAGCTAAGCTATTAACTTCCAGGAAAGAAAAATAGAATTTTTTTTGTGATTTTGGCTTAGACAAAGATTTCTTAGGATACAAAGAAGCACAAGCTATAGAAGAAAAAAAAAAGATGAAATGGACTCCATCAAGATTAAAAACTTTTGCTCTTCCAAAGAAACTGAAAAGGCAAGCCACCAAATGGGAGAAAATATTTTTTAAGACAACAAAAGACTTGTATCCAGAATTTATATCTCTCCTTCAACTGAATAGTAAGAAGACTAATAATCCAATTAAAGATGGGCAAAAGATATGCACACTTTATTTATTTATTTTTAAGATTTTATTTATTTATTTGACAGAGAGGAGACAGCCAGCGAGAGAGGGAACACAAGCAGGGGGAGTGAGAGAGGAAGAAGCAGGCTCCCAGTGGAGCAGGGAGCCTGATGCAGGGCTCGATCCCAGGACTCCGGGATCATGCCCTGAGCCGAAGGCAGACGCTTAACGACTGAGCCACCCAGGCGCCCCAGATATCCACACTTTAAAAAAGATAAGCCAATGGAGAATAAGCCCATGAAAAGATATTCAAAGAAATGCAAATTAAAACCACAGTGACATTCCACTACACACCCACTAGAATGGCTAACATTTAAAAAGAGTGACATTTTTGGCCCTAATCACACTATATTGTAATTATGAGTATTTCTCTATTTGGATAAAATGTAAGCTCTAGAGGGAAAAAAAAAAGACTGACAATCAGCGGTAGTGAGGATGTGGAGCAACGTGAACTCTCATATATTGCTGGTGGGAATGTAAAGTGTACAAACACTTTGGAAAACAGTATGGCAGTATCTTATAAACTTAAGTATATACTTCACATGTGACCCAGCAATTCCGCTTCTAGGTGTTTATCCAAAAGCAATGAAAAAATATATATCCATGTATAGACTTGTACACAGAAGTTCATAGCAGCATGATTCATATAATAGCTAAAACTGTGCAATCCAAATGCCCATCAAGTTGAATACACTTTAGTACATCCATATTATAGAACACAACACAATATTACAAACAAATGAAATAATATTAAACAAAACAATGTGTATGAATCTCAAAACATTATGCTAAAAGAAGCCAAACAACAAAAGACCATGTACTACATGACTCCATTTGTTTGAAACTCTAGAAAAGACAAAACTACAGTGACAGAAAGCAGATCAATGGTTGCCTGGGGTTACAGATGGCGGCTGACTATAAAGGCATGGGAAGAAACTTCTTAGCGTTAAGACCCATTCTATGTCTTGACTCTAGTGGTGGCTGCACAATTGTATATAATTACCAAAATTCATCAAACTGTGTAATTAAAATGAATAAATCTTACTGTATGTAAATATAACTTTATTTTTTAAAGATTTTACCCATTTATTTGAGACAGCACGAGCAGAGGAGAGGGGCAGAGCAGAAGCAGACTCCCCACTAAGCAGGGAGCCCAATGTGGGGCTCAGTCCCAAGACCCTGAGATCATGACCTGAGCAGAAGGCAGATGCTTACCAACTGTACCAGCCAGGCACCCCAATACAACTTTAATTAAAAACAACAACAAAGGCAATGGTGTTCTACTTCACCAATAAAAGGAATGACATTAACACTGAAACCATGTGCTATACTGTTTTTTTTCTCCATAGACTTAGCAAAAATTACACTACCGATAAAAGGTGCTAATTAGTACACTTCTATAGAGTAATCTGGCATTGTATACCTAAACTCTTGAAAGATGAGTCAACTTTTTGACCCAGCAATTATTTTCACTACAGAAATAATCAGACTAAGTAAGACTACATACAAAAATGGTATTGGAAAGCCTTTCATAATGGTGAAAAGTAATTAGGAAAAAAGCCCTATATGTCTAACAACAGGTGATTGATTAAATAATGAAATGTCCATCCAATTAAAATGATGTGAACAATATACATGTGTCTTTTTAAAATTTTTTAATTTAAATTCAATTTAGTTAACATATAGTGTATTATTAGTTTCAGGAGTAGAATTTAGTGATTCATTAGTTGCAAATGTGTCCTTACTGATGTATGAAGAGGTACTCAATGTTGGTATTTTCCCCCTTTATTTTTTTTTTTTTAAAGATTTTATTTATTTATTCGACAGAGATAGAGACAGCCAGTGAGAGAGGGAACACAAGCAGGGGGAGTGGGAGAGGAAGAAGCAGGCTCATAACAGAGGAGCCTGATGTGGGGCTCGATCCCATAACGCCAGGATCACGCCCTGAGCCGAAGGCAGACGCTTAACCGCTATGCCACCCAGGCGCCCCATTTTTTTTTTTTTAAAGATTTTATTTGGTATTTTCCCCCTTTAATGCATTCCTTTTTTTTTTTTTTTAAGATTTTATTTATTTATCTGACAGAGAGAGAGAGAGAGAGAGTGAGCAGGGGCAGCAGCAGGTAGAGGGAGAGGGAGGAGCAGGTTCTCTGCTGAGCAAGGAGCCTGATGTGGGGCACTATGAGATCATGACCTGAGCTCAAAGCAGATGCTTAACCGACTGAGCCACCCAGGCATCCCCCCTTCAATGCATTCTATGCTGGTACCTTTCACTTGTATGAGTTATGATACAAACAATAACTAATAACTATAGTTAGATTTCTACCATTAGAAGAAAAAGAATTAATCACTCCTGTCCTGTTTTATACCACTTTGGCATATGAGGCTATATTTTCTGTTTAATTCTTATGATGACTAATAAAAAAAATAACCTTTAGACTCAGTATTACCACAAAATACTCAGTATTATCACAAAATATCTGACATGAGCTGAGCAGCCACTTCATTTCAAAAGAGCTCTGACCCACATATTTAATCAGTTATTTTAATAATTTACTGACAGTCTGCTCTGTGATAAAGGAGTAACAGAAGGTTCTAGTATATACTTTCTAGGTATTATTTGGGCCCCGGTTCCTTATCTATAAAAGGAAAATAGCTGGGTGTGGGATTAGGTCATTTCTAGTTCTAAGGAAGAGTAATCTACTAAAAATCTGTCAACACTTTCAAAAATTACAGAATTGGCAAATGCAAAGTGCCAAGAAATAAACCTTTGTCAACGAGTCCAGTATACCTTATAAATATTCACTTTTACAAAAAGGACTATTCAAACCTAGGGAACATTCACTATAACATAAAATGGAAATTCAGTCTGTCAAGGAGACTAACAAAGGCAGGAATCACAACTGAAAAGTGATATATCCTCAATGGTTTCCTAGTTGCTAAAATTTGAAGTCAACTATCTTACTTAAAGATAGTTAAAATATATGAGCATCTGTCATTATAACCACATCAGCACCAGGTAAAAAGATGTCTAGTAGTCCCACAACTACAGGTAATTTCAAACAGGAAAGAATACTACTAGTTATTCAAGACTAATAATTCATCATGCCTACTTTAAAATAATAATGTTTCCCAATCCAACTATATTCATATATTCAAATCAAGTAAGGATAATTCATTTATAAAAATGAAATACAACTTGCTTCTCCACCTAATAACAAACAGTACCAAGTCTAACAAATTTACCCTACAATTAAGTATATCTGAATTCAGAGAGTAAATAACCTACGTAAAATGCTTGTAAACTTGACTATAAAGAAAGAAGATCTGAGTTTTGTTTAATGCCAAATCAAAGAAAACAAGTTAAATATAGGGGCACCTGGGTGGCTCAGTTGGTTAACCGTCTGCCTTCAGCTCAGGGCATGATCTCAGGGTCCTGAGTTCAAGCCCCGAGTTGGGCTCCCTGCTCAGAGGGGAGTCTGCTTCTCCCTCGGACTCTGTCCCCTGCTCAGGCTCTTTCTCTCTCAAATAAATACATAAAATCTTAAAAAAAAAAAAAAAGTTAAATACATACACACACGAAATGTAACTCATTTATTAAATCTTCTTAGGAGAATAGCCAATTTTTCATAATCAAGTAAGTATTTTGGTATCCGAACATTCTTCTGTGCAGTTGTTTTCAGAAGTTACACAATGAAAATAACTTGTAGTATGGTCCTTGTACCTTGGTGCCTCGTTTTTAAGTTAAATTATAACCCAAACCAAACTGAAATACAAGCAATTGGCCAAACAAAATTGCATTAGATGAGAAAATAAACTACCATCAAGTCTGGCTGGAGATGGTGGTGATGAGATGTGATGCTGCAACATATAGACGCAGCCAGACCAAACAAAGCACGAAACAAGGGAAAGGCTCCATCCTACTGCTGTTTAGACTCCACAGTGTCTCACTTATGTATTCTGCAAGGCAACTGCTGGGAGAAGAATGCATCTCTTATTTCTAGCAGAAAAGGAAAAGATTCTTTATCTGCCAATAGTAAGAGATTTCTTAAACAGTTTCCCTGACCCTGTTTCCCTCAGTGATTTATAAAAGTACACTTTTATTAGGGTCTCATTTCTTTACTGACGAAAATGAAAATGTTTCAATATTCTTCTTCCTTTTCTCTCTGCTGTTTGGAAATAGAAGTAGGAATGGGGAACTAGAGAAGTGTCTTCAAGATCTACATAGGCTTTTTACTAATTTATATCAATAGTCAATTGAAAGTTTCTCTTTTGAAGCCCACGTGTCAGGATTCCAATATTAAAGTTCAGATGACCAGTCCAAATGCAATGATTGATAGACATTTTCTCCTCTTTCAATACTCCTTTGATTATATCCCCTTCGATCTGGAGATCTAAGGCTATATTGTAGGAGGATTTAAAATACCTAAGAACATTACATTTTCAAAAACTCAAGTCAATACCAACTGAGTCACAATAGTAACAGTTCTGCAAAGTTTTGGTCAGCCTGCATTTTCAAGGTTAATTATGCAAATTACACTAAAAGTAAACTATGTTGTACTTTTGTCTCATGTGTAATATTATACACAGTAGAATCAAGGACTTGTGCATTCTGTCATCTTCTTCAAAAACCAGCTGCTATTGAGTCAGTATGAGTCCAGAATGCTGTTTAAACTAGATTCTTCTGTAATCAGTTAAATAGCTATCATTCTTTTCCAGCTTTTTCAAAAGAAGTATATTCTTGACCCATAAAAGAATGTTAGTGCTGACAATGTCTTGAATATCACTATTTAATAAGTAAGGCATCATTGTAAATGTGCAATTATTCTTCATTCATGAGAGAGACTTGGATGGAGAAACAAATGGGAAATTTTGGAAAAGTTACATTCTCCATTCTGGTTTTCTGATTTTAAGACAAGTGCAACAGTTAGAACACGCAACCAAGAAAAAAGGACAGGAACATACTTGGGGGAAAGATGACTTTTCTATTTTAGAAAATCCTAGAATATGCCATCTAGCTACACTACTGATGTAATTTTTGAATGTAACTTCAAGGACTGATACAATGGGGAGAGTGCCTAATGAAAGAATCACTTCAACTATATTTATCTTAATCATAGAAAATTTGGAATCACATGATACTTTACATCCTGATCAATAAAATGAATTTTAGGGGTGCCTGGGTGGCTCAATCGGTTAAGCCTCCAACTCTTGGTTTCGGCTCAGGTCATGATCTCAGGGTCAGGCTCTGTGCTCAGCAGGGAGTCTACTTCTCTGCCTCTCGCCCCCTCTCCTTCTGCCCCTCCTCCCTCAAATAAATAAATAAATCTTTAAAAAAGGTGAATTTTACTGCCACTTTGCTTTACAATAAAGCCTCTGAAGATTAAAGTACACAGTTATACTACAATCCTTAGCAGTAGGATTCCAATTCTAGAAGTGACACTTGGATAGAGAGATGGATCTTTTCCAAGAACTCTTAATTTCTTCCACAACTGTGTGAGTTATAGTCTGGGGGGAAAAAGTAGAATAATTCTATCACATGTAGAAGCTACTAATGCGACTTAGGAATGGCACGAATGAGATACACTGCTAGGTAGAATGGTCAGCAAACTCTTCCCTATGGTCCAGGCCACTGTCCAAGTTGACAACCCTCCCAGTTTGATGGGGGTACTGCACTGCCTAGGGGAGAGAGGGAGATCAAACAGGAGGAATAGGAAAGGTAGGCAGCAACAGTGGTGTTAACAGTGTGGTGTTAGCATTTAATCCCACTACATACAACACACAGTCTTTTCTCCCTTGAAGACAATCATTTCCTAGCAGATGTAGCAACAATTTCCATCTGAGATGGCTAATGGTTATGTATGCCTTCCCAAAGTTCGTTCTCATCTTATTCTGATAAACAGATCCATCCTCTACCATCCAAAAAGACTTCTGTGGAAATTTTAAAATTGAAGGTGGGAAAGATCTCCTTTCCTCTTTGGTTAAAAAGCTAGAAGACTGGGATGCCTGCGTGGCTCAGTTGGTTAAACCTCTGACTCTTGGTTTCGATGATCTCAGGGTTGTGAGATTGAACCCCATGCCTAGCTTTGCACTGAGTGTGGAACCTGCTTAAGATTCTCTCTCTTGCTCTCTGCCCCACTCCCGTCCCCCCTGCCCCGCCCAGTTCGTGCACACTTGGTCTCGCTCTCTCTCTAAAAAAAACAAGAAGAAGAGCTGTAAGAATGTGGACTGAGCCTGCCTCGGTAGTGGAAAAAATAATTCAAGAAAATAAACACAATTTTCAGAGAAAGAGAAAGGAGACAAAAGAATACGAGATAATATTCAAGTCTTACATTTCACACATACATAAGGCTGGTTCTACTTTTATCTTGAAGTCCAGTTATGTGAGCCAATAACTCTTTTTTTGCTAGTTTGAGTTCAACTTTTATAATACAAGAGACCCAGCTCATATACCAACCTTTACTAGATGCTCATTTTCATCTGTGTAAAAATATTACCTTTTGTATCTCCCACCCTTCCCATATCATAAACATTATAATTTGCTCCGCAAGGTGCCTGGATGGCTCAGATGGTTGAGCGTCTGCCTTTGGCCCAGGTCATGATCCCAGGGTGCTGGATTCCAGCCCTGCATCAGTCTCCCTGCTTAGCAGGGGAATCTGCTTCTCCCTCTGCCCCAATCGTGTGCTCTCCCTCTTGCTCACTCTTTCTCTCAAATAAATAAATTGAAAAAAAGTCCTTGATTTGCTCCTCAAGCACACCCCTAAGAGATGGCACTGTTTAAAATCATCCTTTTCAGGGGCACCTGGGTGGCTCAATAGGTTAACTGGCTGCCTTCGGCTCAGGTCATGATCCCAGGGTCCTGGGATTGCGTCCCACACTGGACTTCCTGCTCAGCAGGGAGCCTGCTTCTCCCTCTCCCTCTGCTGCTCCTTCTGCTTCTGCTCTCTTGCTCATGACTCTCTCTCTAATAAATAAATAAAATCTTTAAAAAATTAAATAAAATAATCCTTTTCCGACATTTAATCTTTTATTACTGACCTTACATTATATGCTACCATGGACACAAATCAGCTCCTTTATCAAGAACTCCCCTCACTTCTCCCAAAACGACTTCCCTTCCCTGGTATGCAAGCCTTTGAACTTGGTCAGCAAAGGACAAGTGGTCATAGCTAGGTTAATAATGCACTATTTAGAAATATATCCATGGGGACGCCTGGGTGGCACAGTGGTTAAGCGTCTGCCTTCGGCTCAGGGCGTGATCCCGGCGTTATGGGATCGAGCCCCACGTCAGGCTCCTCCGCTATGAGCCTGCTTCTTCCTCTCCCACTCCCCCTGCTTGTGTTCCCTCTCTCGCTGGCTGTCTCTATCTCTGTCAAATAAATAAATAAAATCTTAAAAAAAAAAAAAAAAGAAATATATCCATGATAGTCATTTCAAAGGTGCAAAAAAGTAAGGCAGGCTTATTGAAATGTGTTCCTGCTTTTAAGGTTCTTAGGACAGAAACAATCTAACATCAGCTTTCAAGCTACTTGGATTTGAAACTACTTCTGGTTTTGTTTTGGTGGTGTTTTTGCCCAGAAATCTGAAGAAAGAATCTAACCATTCCCCATATAGCAAATCCTAAGGAAGCTGTGAAAAATTATATAGCCTTTTCAGAGTTTAATTTCACCACACATAAACAAAAATACATCATTTTGCTTGTTCAGAAGTTATTAAGTATCGGGGCGCCTGGGTGGCACAGCGGTTAAGCGTCTGCCTTCGGCTCAGGGTGTGATCCTGGCATTATGGGATCAAGCCCCGCATCAGGCTCCTCTGCTGTGAGCCTGCTTCTTCCTCTCCCACTCCCCCTGCTTGTGTTCCCTCTCTCGCTGGCTGTCTCTATCTCTGTCGAATAAATAAATAAAATCTTTAAAAAAAAAAAAGTTATTAAGTATCATCTGATGAGAATATAACTGCTACTGCCAAAACTTGCAAATCTATCATATTCTAGTAAAAGATTACAGCTCCCTTCTGCTACCCTGGTTACTGAGCAATAGCCATTTTTTGCAATCTTTCTTGTCATTCTCTTTTTAGAGATGTGGGGCTGAAATTCTAATGTGTTCTAATGCAGACCATATCCTGACTTAGACAGTCTAACAGCTGAATAAAGCCTGACACAATGTTCATCAATTATTAACACTAGCAGGAACCATTAAAGAGTCTAGTACATCAATAAATTAGCTGAACAAATGAAATAAATGAATAGTGAGAGCCTTTGATGTGCAATTTTCATGGGGAAGATTGTTACCTTCATTTTTCAAAAAGGAAAACTGATACACAGAGAAGTTAACAAATTTGCCTTGGGTCACAGAGAATAAATGGCAGAACTGGGGCTGGATTAAAGGCTGCTGGACTCTATAGTATGTGTTCTTTTTTCTATACCAGGCTGCTCTCTCTGAACTCCGAAGTTCTATGAAGCAGCAATTACAAAGCTTGTCCCTTTATACCTTCTAAGGACCCCTTTGACCACAATTACATTTCACAGAATTCTCCTTTTTATTATAAATCGCTCCTTTTGGCATGCCTATGGAGTAAGTTAAGGGGAATATGCAGTGAGGACATGGAGGGAGAGTTAATGGGGACCGCCCACAAAAGTTCTACTTTTAGAAATGCTATTCTATTATATATAGATCAGCCTACTTTAGGAGTGCTCAATTTTGGTTTCATTAAGTATGTATGTATTTCAGAGCCAGAACTATATTTAAGAAACCCATTGTATATTTTTCCAGCATCTGGTCACAAGAATATTTCAAAGAAACCAAAGTCCTTTGTTTCATTAATATACGTCCCTTCCTCCCCCAACTCCCTTCCCAGCCAGTTATTATTCATTAGTTGGAAGAGAGCATTTCTCAGAAATCTGGTTAGGGAAAACTTTAAAAATACAACAAAAATTACAAATATAACAAAAACCATTTAGTTTCTGAGCTGTTTCTATGCAAGGATAGGACAGTCTGTTTCCTTTCACCTTTATCTCCATGCCACTTGTTACACTGTAGGTGCTTGCTGAAAGGGAGGGCTTTACTAATGTAAACCTGGTTAGAAAACAAGTTTTACAAACGACTGTTCACTGAGCTCTAAGATGTAGTAACCTTAATAAAGGTTAAGAGAAATCCTAAAATAATGTTCCAAAAATATTTATGTAGTTAATGGGAACAAAAAATCCCTTGCAAACTATGGCTTCCTCCAAAAAGAATAAGTATCACACAAATGGAAGAATTACCACATACTGATAAAATGGAGTGATAAAAAATGTTCTAGATCTGTTATTTGTTGTAAAGAAACATGTATATCCACAAGTTTTCTGAAACTGCTAACATGTTAAATGTTGCATTTCAACGATATGAAGTCTTTTTTGAGGACAAAAATGCTGACAAGCCTATCCATTCTCTTCCCTTTTTTTTTGTGTTTTCCCAAGCTATGAGCAATACAGCAATCTTAATGTATTAAGACCAGAAGCATGACACCACAGAAAAGTTGGTCCTGACAGAGAGACATTTTACTTTTGAAATGAGAAGAAAAAGCTGCTGTGCAGGTGCTACATGTCACCAATCCAAAGGGGTTTTGCTCTTTGGCAGCACATTTAAGAAAATCTTGTATATTGTTAGTTATAATGATTTCTAGGTCTTTCTTGTGCAACAAGGAGTGCCTACCTGCCAACATTTCAAAAAATGATAAAATGACATTCAGGACATAGAAGACAGGCTAGTTGTCAAAAGAGAAAAGAAATCCGATGCCAGCATGACAAAGGCTTTTTATTTTGGAAGATATATAACAACCACATTACTGAAAATGAAACTGAGAAGGGGACATTACCCAATATGAACTGTTTTACTTGGATTAAATGCCATAAAACTTGCAGTGTGTCTTCTGGGATACCTCAAAGTAAAATCAACAAGGGTTTCCTACAGGAAAAGGAATGGTCCCACAGAACGAATAGTCTCATTTTACAGAGTACTATATTTTGGTCTACTTTTTAAAGGAGACTATTAAAAAACAGGTCTTACATCTATGGGAGTAACTTATTTAGCAGATTACTGAACTGTAACTAACCATGTGGACAAGATTTATGTGGGACCAGTTATTATATATTTAATAAAATGAAGCCATAGAAGCTATAAGAACTATACAGACCTTTGTTCAAACCAGTGAGAATATATTTCAGACACATATGTAAACACAGAAATTAGACACTGATGTACTCATTGCCCAGATAAAACGTTTGCCATTTCTGCTGCAGAGACCTTCTGTTAAGACATTAAATGGTATAGACACATCAGAAGATTGCCTGTCCCTTAATCCTTACCTCCCCAGAGTTAACCATTATCTTGACTCTAGTGTTTGATACATAAGACTATATCCATAAAAACATATATAATTATTGTTTTAAAAATTTACATAAAAGGGGGGCGCCTGGGTGGCACAGTGGTTAAGCGTCTGCCTTCGGCTCAGGGCGTGATCCCGGCGTTATGGGATCGAGCCCCACATCAGGCTCCTCCGTTGGCAGCCTGCTTCTTCCTCTCCCACTCCCCCTGCTTGTGTTCCCTCTCTCGCTGACTGTCTCTATCTCTGTCGAATAAATAAATAAAATCTTTAAAAAAAAAAAAAATTTACATAAAAGGAATCACACTGGCCTAAACTTTTACCTATAACTTGCTTTTCCCCACAGTTGACCTTGTTTTTAAAATTTATCCGTGTTACCATCTAGATCTCATGCACTCGTTTTATGTGTAGCATAATATTCCACCATATGAAAAACCAATAAACCCAAATATCCAAGAAATTCACTGAACCCCAAGCAGAAGAAACATGAAGACAAGTATACCAAGACACATCATAATCAAAATGCTTAAAATAGGATGGAAGGTGGGAAAACTGAATGAAGGTGGTAAAAAAAGTACGAACTTTCAGTTTTAAATAAGTACTGGGGATGCACAATATGATGACTGTAGTTAACATCACTGTCTGGTATATAATGGCATATTAGAAGTTAAGATTAAAGACATTATAATCAGAAGAACAAAGGTAAGGATTATAGCATACTTCTCACTGAAAACAATGCAATCTAGAAGACAACAGAGTAACATCTTTATAAGTATTTAAATGAAAAAAAAAACTGTCACCCTAGAATCCCATATCCAATAAAAATAATTTTCAAAACTGAACATGAAATAGGCTTTTTCAGATATGCAAAAACTGAAGGTATTCATCACCAGCAGACTTGTACTGTAAGTGGTAAAGAAGTCCATAAGCAGGACGACAGTGATACCAGATAAAAACTTGGATCTACACAAAGGAATGAAGAGCACAGCACAGTAACACCGGTAAAGTCTTCTTATTACTTAAATCTCCATGAAAGATAATCAGCTATTTAAAACAAAATAACAATGTAGTGCGGGATTTAAAACATATGTAAAACAAAGTACCAAGATTAGAAGGGGAGAAATGGAAGTAGACTATGTAAGGTTCTGACGCTACCCATAAAGTAGCAGAACCTCAACGGAAGGTAAGTTAAAGATGTACGCTATAAACTCTAAAGCAACTTCTTTTTTTTTTTTTTTTAAAGATTTTATTTATTTATTCGACAGAGATAGAGACAGCTAGCGAGAGAGGGAACACAAGCAGGGGGAGTGGGAGAGGAAGAAGCAGGCTCATAGCGGAAGAGCCTGATGTGGGTCGATCCCATAACGCCAGGATCACGCCCTGAGCCGAAGGCAGATGCTTAACCGCTGTGCCACCCAGGCGCCCCTCTAAAGCAACTTCTAAAATAACAAAGCATAGATTTACAGCTAAAAGACAACAAAAAGATAAAATGGAGTAATAAAAAATACTCATAATCCATGTAAAAAAGTTGACACACTGTAAGTCATCAAAATTAAGAACTTCTCTTCAAAAGACACTGTTAAGAGAATAAAAACCTCTTAAAACTACAGTAAGATACCACCACATACCTATTAAAATATCTAAAATTTAAAAGACTACCCTACTAACGATCAGCAAGAGCGTAGAGGAACTAGAACTCATAGAGTGTTGGAAATGTAAAATGGTAAAAACATTTTGGAAAACAGTTTAACTTAAAAAGTTATACATACACTTACCATATTACCCAGCTATTCACTCCTAGGTGAAAGGAAAACATACATCCATACAAAGAGTTAGACATGGATGTTCATAGCAGCTTTACCTCTTAACAGCCCCCGAACAGAAATAACCCAAAACTATGGTAAATCCCTACCCTATGGTAGACTACTATCAAGCAATACAAACTAATTAATTATTGATTTGTACAACAACATGGATGTATCTCAAAATAAATATGCCAAGTGAAATAAGTGAGATGAAAGGAGTACATCCTATATGATTCCATTTACATTAAATTCTAGAAAATACAAACCACTCTACAGTGACCAAAAGCCTAGAGATGGTGGGAGAGGTAACGAGCCACAGAAGGAAAAGATTACTAAGAGACAAATCTTTCTGTGGTGATGAATATGTTCAGAATCTTGATTGGGGTAATAGTTTCATGAAAGTATACATATATCAGTCTTATCATATTGTACAATTTAAATATGTGCAGTTCACTGTATATCAATTATACTTTAATAAAGCTGTTCAGACCTGTCAGAACGGCTAGAATAAAAAAGACAAGAAATAACAAGTATTGGCAAGGAAGTGGAGAAAAACGAAACCTTGGGCAATATTGGTGGGAATGTAAATTGGTGCAGCCACTGTGGAGTGGAAAACAGTACGGAGATTCCTAAAAAAATGAAAAACAGAAATACCATATGATCCAGTAATTCCACTACCAGGTTTCCACCCAAAGAAAACGAAAACACTAACCTGAAAAGATAAGTGCACCCTTATGTTTATTATAGCATTATTTACAAGAGCCAAGGTATGGAAGCAACCCAAGTGTCCGTCAACAGATGAATGGATAAAGATGTGGCATATATACACGATGGAACATTGTCAGCCATGAGAGAGAGAAAGAGCAAGAGCAAGAGAGAGTGTGCTTACCATTTGCAACAACACGGATGGACCCAGAGGGTACTATGCTAAATGAAATAAATCAGAGAAAGAAATACCACATGTGGCATTATATGTGGAATCTTAAAAACAAATGAATAAACAAACAAGAGCAGAAACAGACCCATAGAAATGAGAACAAATTGATGGTTGCCAGAGGGGAGAAGGGTGGAGGTTTGGACAAAATGGGTGAAGGGGAGTAGCTTCCAGTTATGGAATGAAGAAGTCACAGGAATAAAAAGTACAGCACAGGGAATACAGTCAATGGTATTGTAATAGTGGACTGTAAGGTGACAGATGGTAGCTATCCTTGTGTTAAACATAGCATAATGTACAGAGTTATCAAATTATTATGCTGTATACCTGAAACTAATGTAACTCTGTGTGATAACTATACTTCAATTTTTAAAAAAAGCTGTTTAAGTAATCTTAATCTGTTTTCTAAAAGGGTACAAACTTTCTGTTGTAAGATGAATAATTCTGAGAATGAAATGTTTGATGGTATAATGTATAATGGTGACTACAGTTGAAGATAATGTATTGTATAACTGAAATTTGCTGAGAGAACTTACGTGTTTTTACCAAAAAAGGGGGAAAAATGGTGTATGAGGTGATGGATGTGTTAATTAACTCAACCGTGGGAATCCTTTCACAATGTGTACATAAATCAAATCATCACATTGTACATTTTAAATATTTTACAATTTTGTCAATTATATCTCAATAAAGCTGAAAAGAAAAACCTTCACCTGTTTGCATTAATCACACTGTCGGCGTTAGTATGCTGAATTCTGTGTATGTACATGGAATGAAATAAATGTGTATTTCTGTGATGTTTTACTTCTGTCAATTCTGCTGTCACTGAAAACAGGATTCTCAATGCGAGAAAGGAGATACAAGTCTAAAATCAGAGGTTCAGTAATTTCAATTTGAAATATCAGTATGAACCCCTGATATCATTTTATTTTAAAAAGATCTGTCCATTGAAAGAATGAGCCTTAGATATTATGACCTCTGGAGAAATGTACGGGATAAGTATAGAACATTTTGTCATTTCTAGATTACTAGGTTTATGTTGAAAGGACTCAGTGCTAAGATAGTACAATTTGTACATCAGTAAAGACAGTAACTGCAATGAAATGAAGATATCAAATATTTTTAAATCTATAAATTAATAATATTAATTGGTCACTGCTGGAGGATGCTAGTAAGCCAATTCATCATTTTTAAAACAGACAAAGGGAACAAAATCATGAATTTACCCTTCCTTTCCTATACAAACTATATCAATCAACAGACAATCAAAGAGAAAACAAAGTTTCACTTTATAGAAGTAGTTCAGCTAATAAATGAAGAGGGAATAATAGAATATCACCATTTTGCAAACCTTAGCAAATCAATGGATGTAGGCATGAATCATCAATATCTACAAATATCACAAAGGTGAGACAACCCAATATCATGTACCTCTTCATTAACTATACACCACTACCCAGTGAAGCAGTCATGCCCATCTGTGAAAAAAAGAAAAAAGAAACAAACAAACATGAATGGGATCAAGCCTCTAGGTCCCAACTACTAATGAACAGAAGACAAAATAGAACAGAATAGCATGCTAAACCACACGGACACAACTAGCAAATCTCAGTAAACTCTAAGACAAAGCCACCTAGATTCCTTAAAATTAAATTCTAAGGGGAAAAAAGTGAGAACGAACGAGAAGGAACCACTCCCTTGATGTGGGCATTCTCAGGGTACTCTACCCTTTCCTCCTTGGTGACCTCAGCCACTGAATTAAGCTACAAACCTCATGACTGATGACTAAATCTCTCCAACTGACGCCACAGGGGTGATATGTCTATAGGCCAGCCCCATCACAGGTTATAGATTCACGGTACTAAAAGGCATCTTCGAAAAAAAATAAAAATAAAAAAATAAAAGGCATCTTAGAGATCATCCAGTCTAACCACCTACCTAATATATTCATCTAATGCAAATGAGGTCATTTTCTTCTTCAAAAACTCTGAATAAACAAAACAAAACTGAATAAAATACAAGTGTCTTATCCTAACACTCAAAGCCCAATCCCTGTTTCTAGTTTTGCCTCTCTTCTCTACTACATATATTCTTTGCCGCTGCCAAACTAGGCAATAGCTATTCTCAAGTCTACATGCCCTTGCCTGATTTGTTTCCCTGCCATAGCCCCAACTACTACTTCCATTAGCTGAAATATTCCCATAAATGGGACCATGAATGGTTTTCTTTCCTGATTTACATTCCTATATATAACAATAACGGTAAATGATTAGCATTTCTGTGGTACCTTTGACACTGAAGATTCAGTATAAAACACCGCTTGTTAATACTTAGGTAGCTCTAATTCATCTCTGACCCATATTTCCCAAACTATCTCTCATTTGGTACATATAGGCAGCCTACACAAAGTTTAAAAAATCAACCTAGATAATTTTTGAAGTTATAAACTCTAGGCATGCTAGAAATGAGACAGTAACTTTCACATATATAAATGTAAAATTAGCTTTTCTGTCTCTGTGAAAACTCACTTACTTTGCCTATGAGCAAAAGACTCACCCATAATCCTTCTAAGTATTTTGCTTGCAGTTACACTCAATATTGACTTAACTCCCATTTTTAAATGAGATGAAAGTGTACCTAGGGTCTTTCGAACATCATCAGAGTCACACTTTATATTGGTTCCATTCTACAGTTAAGGCAAAAAACTTAGGTTCTTTAGCTTATAGGAATTCAATTATGCATGGCTGGTAAAAAGTAACAGAACAACAGTGTAAACTTGTATTTTTATACATTGTTGGTGAAGGTAAATCAGAACAATCTTAGGCAAAGACTCCTGGAGGCCATCCAATACCATGTTCTCCTTTATCCTAAGAAACAGAACTGCACCTTTTTTCAAGGGAGCAAGGCATTCAGCTAAAAGTCTCTTCGGCAGCCAGTGTGGCCAGGTGATCCAGTTTTGTCCAATGAAATATAGATGGAATTATCGTGTGATTTGCAGGAAGGATCCTTAAAAGGAAACTAGTAACATGCTTTTCTTTGCCTCTAAGAGAGGTGACTGGGTGACTGGGGAGACAGATGAAAGAAAACTGTGTAAACTTCTGTATATTTTGAGTGTTGAGACATGTAAATGTCTTACTCTTTTTTTTTTAAAGATTTTATTTATTTGAGAGACAGAGAGAGAGAAAGAGAGAGAGCTCGTGCACGAGCAGAGGGGAGGGACAGAGGGAGAGGGAGAAGCAGGCTTCCCGCTGAGCAGGGCCCGTGATCATGACCCAAGCCAAAGGCAGATGCCCAACCGACTTGGCCACCAGGCGCCCCTTACTTATTCTTTTAAAAAACCACATATTAACTTAAAAAAGACTATAGTAACTTTTAAAAACTATTACAGGTTTGTGAAGAAAAATGGCAATTTCAGTATTTTCAGAGTATCAGAAGAGATACTTGCTATGGATGGCAAGTAAACTAGCTCAATAAACCAATTAATATATCCATTCTACAAGAAAGCAGTAATTTTCTAAGGCAACACAACATTCTAGTACCCTGAATTTTATGTGCTTTAAAAACATATTCTAAATGAGTATATGAGTCCCAAACATGATAAAAAATAAACTTTAGCTATTTTTCCAGAATAAACCTAACAAATGGAAATAAATATTTCCCTGTATCTTAAGTTTAAATCAATCAATCTATCTATCTATCTATCTATCTATCTATCTACCTACCTACCTACCTACCTACCTACCTACCTACCTACGAAAGATGCTGTGAAAGATGGCTTTTTGGGGGGAAGAGGAAAGTATCACAAACTTCCTTTTTGCAAGTTGAAGTCAACTTATTTACTGCATGAATATCAGAAAATTAACTAACAGAACAGTGTCAATGGAAAGAAAAAGCATAAAACAAATATGATCCTTCTCACTTAATCAAATAAATTAAAAATGTTGAGCAGTTGAAATAAAACAACTTTCCCAGCTACACTTTTTCTCATTAATCATATATTGAACATTTTTTAAAGGATTTTATTTTTAAGTAAACTCTACACCCAATGTGGGGTTCGAACTTAGAACCCTGAGATCAAGAGTCACATGTTCCACCAACTGAGCCAGCCAGGCACACCATACACTGAACTTTAATGCACTGAAATTTGATTTATCTAGCATGCACAACACTGCAAAAAAAAAAATTACAAAGTGCAATGACACAGATCTTTTAGTCCTATTGACAAGTCACAGCCCGGACAATTCAGAAGCCTAGAAGACTTTAAACTCTATCACTGCCCCTTTTTGGGACAGACAGTTAGGTGGCTGGGTTCTGTCTATTACTAGCTCTATCACTCAGCAGCTTTCAGGCACTGGGTTAGACATTTAACAAAACAATATTTTCTAATTCAAGCATCCTTATACACTAGTGAAGGCATGCTGCAATATTTACTGATACCTATCATTTGTTAAACTTTTTAAAATATGGTGTATCTCATTCAATCATTATGATACCATGTAAGGTAGGTTCTTTTACCTTTATTTTACAGAAGAGAAAACAATACTCTGAGGTATTAGAAGGTGCTCATAGTCACACAATGACTAAATGCAGAACTTAGATACAGGCCAGGTTGCTGCCTCTGTGTCCAGGGCTAAACCCCACTACATGTAACCCTAATGGGCCTCAGTCTTCTCAAATACTGGCTTAATGGATCTTCTACACTGTCCTAACCTACTGTGTCATAACACAGTTCATTTCTTCCACATTGTTTTGTGCTAGGCACTGTGCAATAAGCTATCAACTGAGGGAAAAATCTGGGAACCACTCAACATATCTTAAACCTCTTCTCTGCTGCTACTTCTCTATATTCTCTTCGTATCTGTATATTACTTACAGGTCACATAAAGAATTTTCATGGTAATGTGAGAAACGAAGTCTCACCTCTAAAAGAAAGATATAATAATATCTATTAAATGACCAGTAGGAATTAAAGCAATTATTGTGCTCATGACTTGTATTGAAACTCCAAAAATATGAAAATCCATGTCACACAAAGCAATATTTGTTACAAAGCCATCAAAAAAGGAACCTTCAAACAATAACAATACATTCAAGTTTCTGATAGAGCTTTTAAAAAATCGATGTCTCTTCTTCCAGAGATTAGGATTTAGCAGGTTTGGGCTGGGAAGTGGACATCAGAAGTGGACATCTGGGGGCGCCTGGGTGGCTCAGTTGTTAAGCATCTGCCTTCGGCTCAGGTCATGATCCGAATGTTCTGGGATTGAGCTCTGCATGGGGCTCCCTGCTCAGCAGGAAGCCTGCTTCTCCCTCTCCCACTCCCCCTGCTTGTGTTCCCTCTCTTGCTGCCTCTGTCAAATAAATAAATAAATAAAATCTTAAAGGAAAAAAAAAAGAAGTGGACATCTGGTACATATCCCTGGTTAACATTCACTACAAAGGTTTAAACTCTGTGTTTCAAATTTATGTAATAATCTAGAACTGCAACCTTTTCCTTTCTGAATGTGATATAAAGTTAACTTCCTATTAATATCATAAAAATCATATTATTTTCTATTCCAAAAAAATATTTGCTTAAAGTAATTAAAATCTGCAAACACAAATTCACTTTTAGGGGTGTTATCCAAAGAAGGATGGTATGTTAATTTATTAATTCAATGAAGAGTTATAAATCACCTATACGGTGCTGTTAGGCACGATCAACATACACAAAGGGAACAGACACACCCATTCTGACATCAAGAACTTTTCAATCTAGTAATTAAACGAATAAAATTCGATTCTAGAAATCAAGCCTCTTCATTGGTGCAAATAATTCTGGAAACTGATGAAGACTTAACACAATTTTCTGCCTGTCAAATAGCTCAAGGGATGGTACTGAAATAATAGTGGGAAAGGTAGATGTAATACACAACATAAGGATGTTCTTTTCCTCTGCTTATTTCTAAACCATGTGTCTACTATTTCAAATCGTCCTTTGCACACAGTTTTTATGATAACCAAAATACTTCTTAAGAAGAGCTACAAAAGGAACTTTGGCATTAAACTATGCAGTATAATCCATTCTAATGGTTAAAATTTCCCTTATAAATGACTGCTTAGGTGTAACTTTTAGGATAAATGAGAAAATTCTAAGATGTGCACCTACATATGTTATGTTACTTAGTCATTACAAACATGCTATTTCCTCAATGTTTACATTTTAAAGCTTTTACAGCCAAAAGCACTCTACTCAATTGACAATTGACAGGCTTTAGTCAAGATAAATAAACCCTTTTGGACCATCAACTTTAGAGGTCAACATTAAATTCTGTTCTTCAATTTCATCTCACAATCCAAACTGATCCTGCAATAAGAAGAGCTACAGGAAACAGGATTGTGCTTCCCTTTTAACCCCTCTTCCCTTTTTCCCAGACTCCAATTCACAAGGACAGGGAGGCACCCTGGTTTCAGACAAAAGGAACTGATAAAAGTTAGACAGATGAATATATTAACCAAAACGCATAACTAGGTATCTGGGACTTGTAAAGAGGCATTTTGTCGGGGCACCTGGGTGGCACAGCTGTTAAGCATCTGCCTTCGGCTCAGGGCGTGATCCTGGCATCATAGGATCAAAGCCCCACATCAGGCTCCTCCGCTATGAGCCTGCTTCTTCCTCTCCCACTCCCCCTGCTTGTGTTCCCTCTCTCGCTGGCTGTCTCTATCTCTGTCAAATAAATAAATAAAATCTTAAAAAAAAAAAAAAGAGGCATTTTGTCAGAATATATTCTTATAATTCAGGTATCTCAAATGCATTTTATATGCTATGCTAGCACTCTTTTTCTTTTTAATAGCCAATAATGTTTCTAAAATACAGAATTACACAGAAAACTATTTTCATTGGCTGAGCCTGTCAGAAAAAGCCAGTACTAATGTATTACAGATACATTTCTATATAAAGAGTTACTTAGAAAAAAAAAGCATGAATTTGGGGGCAGAGGGAAACTTTCCCTTTTGTAGTTGACAAGTTTTCAGTGATGTGGTAGGGGGAGGGATGGAGGGTAGTAATGCATTCCTAACACATGCTCCTGAAGCGTGAATTTGCTCAAATGCAAACCTGATAACAGATAACTTTCATATTAACGTAAAACCCCATACCTTTGCTCCCCCAGTATATACATCATTGGTCTATGTGAAGGGTTAAAAAAAGAGGCCTCAGGATAAAGCTCAAAGGTAAGCTTTATTCAATCTTGCCCCACAATGGAAGCGACTTTCCTTCCAGTCCTTTGTGGTTTGTATTTGAATGTTTGGTGTTCTGTGTTCAACAAATTTTCAGAATATTTGACAAGAATATATACTATGCTAATCTGCCAACCAGGTCCATGCTACTACAAACTAATTAAAGAAATAAAGTGCCTGCAGATGCTACACTTGATACTGGTCCCATTCCGCTTCTCACTAAGGCTCTCCTACTTCATTAGTAGCATGAACATACCCTGCATTTGTAAGTGTGCTATGTTCCAATGATAACCATGGTTTTCCCCAGCCAGGCTCAATGACAAATTTACACTTAGATAATTACCTCTTTTAGACTGTCATCATCCTAGCCTTGGGTGTGGAGTGGATCACTTCTAGAATCTGATGAAAGTTAATGGATTTTCTTAAAAAGTCACACACACACACACACACACACACACACACACACACACGGTACTGCATACAATATCAGGGGTTCACAGATCTGAAGCTGCTGAGCTGCAGGTCATAGTATAATTTGTAATATTGGGAAAACTGGATATCCATGTGCAAAAAATGAAGTTGGACCCTTACTTATACCATCTATGAAAATTAACTCAAAATGTATTAGAAACCTAAATGTAAGTAAGACCTGGAACTATGAAACTCCTAGAAGAAAACGCAGGGGAAAAGCTTCAAGATACTGAATTTGGCAGTGATTTCTCAGATGACACCAAAAGCACAGGTGATAAAAGTAAAAAGGGACAGGGGCGCCTGGGTGGCACAGCGGTTGAGCGTCTGCCTTCGGCTCAGGGCGTGATCCCGGCGTTATGGGATCGAGCCCCACATCAGGCACCTCCGTTATGAGCCTGCTTCTTTCTCTCCCACTTCCTCTGCTAGTGTTCCCTCTCTCGCTGGCTGTCTCTATCTCTGTCAAATAAATAAATAAAATCTTTAAAAAAAAAAAAAAGTAAAAAGGGACAAACAGAACAATATCAAACTTGAAACTGTACAGCAAAGAAAACAATCAGTAGAGTGAAAAGTCAACCTACAGAATGGGGAGAAAATATCTGCAAACCATTTATCTGGAAGAGATTAATATCACAAATATTTTTTTTTAAATTCCTACAACACACCACTCATCATTCAGGAAATGCAGATCAACACCACAATGAGATATTACCTTATACCAATAGGATGACCACTATAAAAAAAAAAACCCAACAACAATAAAACAAGTACTGGTGAGGATGTGGAGAAACTGGAACCCTTGTGCATTACTGTTGGGAATGTAAAATGATGCAGCTGCTATGCAAAACAGTATGGAGGTACCTTGGGTGCTTGAGTGGCTCAGTCGGTTAAGCAGCTGACTTCGGCCCAGGTCATGATCCCAGGGTCCTGGGATCACGTTCTGCATCAGACTCTCTGCTCAGCGATGAGTCTGCTTCTCCTTCTCCCTCTGCCCCTCCCCCTTGCTTGTGCTCTCTCTCTCTCTCTCAAATAAATAAATAAATAAAAACAAAAACAAAACAGTATGGAGGTACCTCAAAAAATTAAAAATAGAATTACCATATGATCCAGCAATCCCACTGCTTGGTGTACATCCAAAAGAACTGAAAACAGATCTCAAAGAGCTATTTGCACATCCATGTTCATTGAAGCATTATTCACAAAAACCAAGAGGTGGAAGCATCCAGCCATCAAAAGAATAGCTAAAAGAAAATATGTATACATATTGTGTGTGTGTGTGTGTGTGTGTGTGTGTGTTAAAAAGTCTTAAAAAAGAAGGAGATCCTGTCATATGCCACTACATGAATGAACCTTGAGGGCATTATGCTAAGGGAAACAAGCCAGTCACAAAAACAAATACTGTATAATTCCACTCACATAAGCTACCTAAAGTAGTCAAACTCATAGAAACACAGTAGAAAATGGATACTAGGGTTGGGAGGGTGGGGGACGGGAAGCTGTTGTTCAGTGGATATAGAGTTTCAGTTTTGCAAAACAAAAAGTTCTAGAGATCTGTTACAACAATGTTCATACAGTTAACACTATTGCACTGTACACTTAAAAATGGCTAAAAGGGTTAATTTTTTGTCATGTTTTTTATAATTAAACAACAAAAACAAAAAAAATAAAAAGGAAAGAATCCATTATAGTACAATAAATCTAAGAAGAGAGGCTGAGGTTGGTTTTTAGGGGTCCTTTAATGGGATGCTAGGGCTATGGATGAACTTTATTAACAAATTGAGGAAATGGGGGGGCGCCTGGGTGGCACAGCGGTTAAGCATCTGCCTTCGGCTCAGGGCGTGATCCCGGTGTTATGGGATCGAGCCCCACATCAGGCTCTTCTGCTATGAGCCTGCTTCTTCCTCTCCCACTCCCCCTGCTTGTGTTCCCTCTCTCGTTGGCTGTCTCTATCTCTGTCAAATAAATAAATAAAATCTTTAAAAAAAAAAAATTGAGGAAATGGGGTAGAAAGTGTGCTATACCAAATATTCTATGACTACTCTGAATCTGGCCCTGTACTAGGCACATTACACGCACCATCTCATGTAATCTTCCACTAAGCCTGCAAATGAGGACAAAATAAAATGGAAAGTGGGTGCAACTGGCTATAAGGAGACCAACCATGAGAACACTGCAGTAATACCGGAGTAAAGAAATAACAGCCGTGAATAAAATTTACTAGCACCACAACTGAAATGACCCCCCAAAAAGTCTTCAACAATTTCCTGGACCAGGTTTAATTTTGCGAGCAAGAGGAAGATTTTGTGGGTTTTTTATTTGTTCTACAGAATTTCTTTTTTAACAAATAGTAACATGATCGTAAAATCCAATAGTCACACTCCTTGGCATTTACCCAAATAAGCTGAAAACTTACGACCACACAAAAACCTGCACATGAATGTTTACAAAAACTTTATGCATAATTACCCAAACTTGGAAGCAATCAGTATGTCCTTCAACAGGTGAACAGATAAACTGTGCTAAGTCCCAACAAAGGAATATTACCCGGCACTAAAAAGAAATGAGCTATCAATCAGAAAAAAGACAAGGAGGAACCTTAAATGCATATTACTAAGTGAAAAAGGCCAATATGAAAAGGCTGAATATTACATGAGTCCAACTATATGACATTTGGGAAAAGGCAAAACTATGGAGACAGTAAAAAGATGAGTGACTGTCAGTTTGGGGAGAAGGAGGGATAAAGATTTGGGGGACACTGAAACTATTCTGTATGATACCTGAAGATTGGACATGTCATTAGACATTTGCCAAAACCCACAGAATACACAACGCAAAGAATGAACTTAAAGTAAACTGTGGACTTTGGATGATGATAACGTGCCAATGTTGTTTCGTCAATTGTTACACATGTTCCACAATGGTACGAGATACTGATGGTCAGCAGACTGAAGGGGAAGGTGAGAGAGATACCTGGGAACTCTGTACTTTCAACTTAATTTTGCTGTGAATCTAAAACTGCTCTAAAAAATAAAGTCCGTTAACTTTTAAAAAAATAACGATATATTTTATAATATAATCAAAGAAGGTTTTACAGACATTTTTATTTCAGTGCTTGAAAAAAGGTATATTATTTCAAGAACCTTCTAATAAATAAATTTTAATTTTCTTCTTTTAGACAGGCAATGATCTAAACTCCCATTCAGCTACCTTTACCAAAAATAAGCACACATACACCTTTTAGGAGAAAAAAAAATAACATACAGAAGCAGACTGAAGCAGTACTCTTTCATAATTTAAGCTGACTGAACAGAGGCATTAATAAGCTTCATTCAAAGCCATTTTATTTGCTTATTCTTTTCAGTGGTTTAAGTAACAACATACACTTTAAGGTAGAATGAACACCTTGTAAGAATTCTATTCCACAATCTAAACTATAAAATGCTTGAGAAAGACTGGAATTTTCTGTGAATTTATATTTGTTAAAAAGAATTAATCTTCTTTCAAAGCTTACAGGAAAGAGACTATGATAGTAATATAAGGTTAATGTTATAAAACATGAATATCTAGAATTCATTTATCATCTCCAGTACGAATGAGTAACACATCACTGACAAGAAGCAGCTTAAGTTTCCAAACATTTTTTTATTAATTCCCTCCATATTAATGCAAGGTTTAATATAATAGTATTCTCTGCATCAAACTGATCAAGATGCCTGATTTTAATCTCTAGATTAATGTTTCAGATTAATTTACAGTGCCAGATGCCTAATAGGCTTAGAAATAGTTATAATTTCAGTATTCCAAGACAGTTCTCCAGAATGACTTTTATCCCGAAGGGCTGGCAAACGGGGGAAGAAAAGGAAAGGAGGCTGATATCTAGTAAAAGAAAGAGAAGTGCAAAGCAAGAAAAAGAATAAGAACAGGAGAAGGGAGGAAAGGGGACATAGGTACTAACAACAACAGATAGCACCAAGAAAAGCAAGCATTAAAAAAAAAAAGAAAGAGTTGGCACGACACCAAATATTAGATTAGTATAATTTTATGTATATCTTTGACTGTAATTTACAGTCTTTCATGCTACACTGTTACTTCAGAGGCAGAAGACATAGGGAGAAAGAGGAAAATATGCCAATGGTGAAAGGAGTCCAATTCCCACTTTGGACTCAATTTGGTTAAAGAGAGGACCAATGTTTGAATAAAATGCAGACACCAATGACAGTTAACCCTGTCCATCCCCATCTCTTTCCTTCCACTGTTTTATAAACTACAGGTTCTCTGTATTTTATTCACATAATTAATTCAACTTAAAACACATACCCACAGATGTACAGAAATAAGGGTACTTTTGTACCTTTTCCATTCTCAGGCAAAATGCCAGGAGAAGAGCACCTTTCCTGTTAGAAAAGAATGTAACTCTCTCACACTTATTTCAGCTAATCAATAGTAAGTAACTCTAAAAGCCATTCAAATCTTTAATTATCATTATCCTTGCTTTAAAAATCCAGTCTCTAACTTAGAAATAACTTGAAAAAGTTCACAATCCTTTTTAGCCCCCAAACACTAGAAGAACAATCACAAATGATTCAGCAAAACAAAATTCTCCTTTCCCCAAAACAACTCACTTCACTTAATACATGTATGAGGAAAGGAAAACAAAAATGGACTTTTTGCTTTACCTGCTTCAATTTGCTGTTTTCACTACATGGAAAAAAGACTTTAAAAGATGGATTTTATTGTTGGTGTTTTTAGCCTTTATTTATATCCTACCCATTCCAAAACAACTGAGAGGTAGCTAAGAAAGAAACATACAGTATAGGATTTTAAAAAAAGAGGAATTAAGTCTGGCAAGGGGAAAAAATGGGTAGAAAAGTTCTGAAGTGAGGATGAGGGGGGCTGAAGGTGGTCTGTATGCAAAACTTAAGTTATTCTACATTCCTTAACCACGAAGGCTGCACAGTTGGCTATGAGATTTATAGCAGCCAAAACAAAAGAGGAAAACTTAAGAACAGTTTTTGAGTTATTTTCACTCAAATGCCCAATTCTGTCAAACAAGACGAGTAAGTCCATGGGCTCAACAGTTAATGTCAAAATTCCAAAGAGATTCAACAATAAAATACAGAGATGAACTTGAGGCACAAATTGTGCAAAGATGTTATCTAAGCAATGCCAATGAGAAGTTACAAGTTTTTCTTGCCTAATAAAGAATAATTAGGTGCTGCAGGGAAACAGCCCCCCAACTAACAAGGATGGGGAAAGGTCACTTTCATTTCTGTCTAGTGACTACTTACATGTGATTCAGAATTTCTGGCAGTTGCAAATGCAGCCTGTTTAGTGGTGGACATTTTACAAAAGTAGTTGCTCATTTCACATAAAACACCTTAGACAGAGCTTTCTACTGAAATAACGCCAAGAGTCAGCTGTCTGAATCAGTTCAATGCTGAGAATCTGTTTCTGAATGTTTAAAAAAACCTGTTTTGTCTGCCAGATCATATAATGTAAACAGGTTAATACCGCCAATATTCCTCCTTATGAGCAATGTAAAGTTATACCCTATTTCATTAACTGTAAGATGCCACTAATGGTAAATATGCCATTGTTTTATGTACCACCAAAAAGAAAAACAAACATGCTGTTTATTAATCTGTGGGTTATGACTGATGGTAAGAAACATCTTGATTGTGGAGATGTTAAAACAAAAAGTGGGTATCAGAAAAAACATTTACATGTGAAACACATTTCTCTGAGCAACATGAGCCAGCTTGCTGTCCATCCCCCAACCTCCGGTACTGGCACCTCCTTCTGCCTTCTCTTACCTGTGCCTCCTCTACTGTTAAGTCATCTCAACTTCCGATCTAGTTGGTCTTCTCCCCTACCTGTCTCTGTTCTCTCCTATGTGTTCCTCCCATCTCTTTTTCATACTACCATTTAATTCTTTTCCTCATCTATATATCTTCAAATATGCAAAAGAATGCTAAACAGAAGGGATATGTTTATAAAATCAGTTTCTCCAATGGACACCCACTTGCTTTTCTTATTACAGGACAAGTATATAATAGCCACAAAATGACCATGTAACTTTCTATAGAAAAAGAGAATTAAATTCACACAACAGAAAGCAACGCAATACATGCCCACCTCCCACCTCTCAAAGTAATCAAGGTCATGTAGAAAACTTACCTTTTTTTTTTCATTTTTAAAAAACAGTGCCCCGGGATGCCTGGGTGGGTCAGTCGGTTAAGCATCTGCCTTCCACTCAGGTCATGATCCCTGGGTCCTGGGATTGAGCCCCGCATAGGGCTCGTTGCTCAGTGGGGAGCCTGCTTCTCCCTCTTTCGGCCCTCCTCTCTGTTCATTCTCGCTCTCTCTCAAATAAAATCTAAAAATAAAACAAACTCTCCCTCCTTCTCCCCCTGCCCCTCCCCACCTCGTGTGTGTGGACGTGCATGCAAGGGCTCACACACACACACTCTCTCTCTCTAATAAATAAAAAGAAATCTTTAAAAAGAGAGAGAGAGAGAGAAAAGAAAAGAAAAGGCTACCCTGAGCCCTACCATGGAGACAGAATGGATTAACACCTGTCTAATGCCAAGACTCCCCAAAAAGCTGCATCCTCAGAGGGTAAAATAGAAACAAACAAAACCCAAAAAAACCCTCATTCTGTAGTGGGAGATAATGGGAATAGGGTTTTTATTGGCTTTGTTTCATGGTAGAACAGTTAAATAGAAACACATCTTCACTGAGAATTCTTAACCACAAGTCTGCACCCCTGTGGTGCTACAATTCAAACTAGTTGTGTGGCCTAAAAAACTAAGGTCAAAAATTTACTTAAAAGTAGGTGATTCCTCTAGACACTCAAATTATTTCTGAAAAAAGATCTGATTCTTAGCCTCAAAAAATTACAAAAAAGTTCCAAAGGCTATAAACTCACAATTTTAAAAATCACAAAAGCATCTATGAATTTGAGCCAATGAATAGCAAACTATAGAATTAGACCAACAAAGACTGCAGATAATAGAACGCTCAGATAATGTGAAATAAGTATTTTTAATATGAAGAAATAAGGAAGAAAGTATGATATAGGAATAGGAGACTATTAAAATTGACCAGATTTGGGGGCACCTGGCTGGTTCAGTTGGTAGAGCATGCAACTCTTGATCTTGGGGTTGTGAGTTCAAGCCCCACGTTGGACATAGAACTTACTTTTAAAAAACTGACCCACCTGGCTGGCTCAGTCGGTATAGAATGCGACTCTTGATCTTGGGGTTATAAGTTTGAGTCCCATGTTGGGTATAGAGATTATTTAAAAATAAAATCTTTAAAAAAATGACCAGATCTGAAAACAGACAATATTACTGCCTATGGACTTCAAATATGCACTTTAAAATTTCTACGACAGGGGTGCCTGGGTGGCTCAGTCGGTTAAGCATCTGCTTTCAGCTCAGGTCAGGATCTCAGGGTCCTGGGATCACCCTGTGTATTGGGCTCCCGGCTCAGCTGAGAGTCTGCCACTCACTCTGCCTCCCCCCTCCCCCCACTCGTGCTCTCTCACTTGCTCTCTCCCAAATAAATAAAATCTTTAAAAAAAAATAAAGAAAATTCCTACAACTGAAAAAACAGAAATAAGAGATGAAACTTACTAAAGAAAGGGGGTATGAAATCTCAAGCCATTCAAAAGCAAGTAAAGAGAAGAAATACAAAAATAAGAAAAGCAGGATATATGGAAAATATAAGATGGTAGAAATAAATTTAAAAAGATCAGTACTCATGCTCAATGTAAATGGATAAATGCTTCACTTAAAAAAGATTGTCTAGATTAAAAAATTTAAATATATGTTGCTTACCAGAGACATATAAAATACAAGGACACAGAAATGTTGAAAGTAAAACGATAATAAAAAAGAAGTTAAAAGACATACCAAAACACTGAATAAAGAAAACAGGTAACCATTTCCAATTAGGGCACAGAAATTTACAAGATACTCCTTCCTAACAAAGGAAAAAGCAGTATCATAGTTTCCTGGTTGGTTGTATACATGAAAGTTAAGAATTCAAAGAAATGTAAATAAACTGAATTCCAGAAAGGGAGAAGCCCTTGCTAAGACAGAAAACATCCAAAGCCTCTTTCATCCTGAGACACAGTGAGAGAAGCAAACTGACCACTAAGGCTAAGGAGAAAACAAACTTTTTAGCAAACTTTTATTTGCTGAAAATGGACTGGTTCAATTGACTAGAAACCTGAGATCTGCAGACCCAACATCTGCACCTTTTCTGTCAATTTTTTTCCCATAAGGCCTTCAGTAGGATAGAGCAATAGTACTAGTGAAAGAGATCCCCTCCCTTCAAGTGGTGTGGTACCTTAACTGAATACAAGGTTGTGGACAGGGCAAGAGGGCCTACAGCTAGTCAATAAGATTAAACAGTGAAACTTAAAATAAAAATACCATTTCTAAAAGCATTGGAAAATATTAAACACTTAGAAGCAAATTTAATAAAATGTGCACAAGACATCTATAATGAAAACTCCAAAACACTGCCAAGAGAAATTAAAGACAAAGTGGAGACATACCATATTCATGGATTAGAAGCCTCAGTTTTGTTAAGATGTCAGTTACCTTCTGTTTGATCTATATATTTAACATCATCCTAATCAAAACCCCAACAGATTTTTAAACAGTAATTGACGAGTTAATTCTATAATGATACGGAAATACAAAGGTTCTAGAATAGCTAAATAATCCTGAATGAGATCATGAAGGTTGGAGGACTTTCACTATCTGACTTCAAGAGTTACTTTAAAGAAGTGGTTCTCAACTGAGGGTGATTCTGTCCCCTAGGGAATATCTAGCATTGTCTGGAGACATTTTTGGTTGTCAGAACTAGAGGGATGCTATCAGCACCTAGCGGGCAAAGGCCTGGGATGCTGCTAAACATCACATAATACATAAAAGAACCTTCACAACAACGTGACAAATACATGTCAATAGTGCTGAGGTTGAGAAATCCTGCTCTAAAGCTACAATGATCGAGACAGCATGGCATTAACATAAGAATAGACAAAAAGACCAATGAAACAGAATAAAAGTACAGACTAGCTTATATTTACACAATCAAGTGATTTTCCATTGCAGAGCAAGGCAATTCAATAAGAAAAGGAAAGTCTTTTCAACAAAAAGTACTGTTAAGACCAGGTTATCAGTACTAAAAAACAAATAACAAAAAACCTTCAAACTTTTGTTATTCTGTACACAAAAATTAATTTGAGATGGAACATAAAAACTAAAAGTATATAATTTCTGGGGGAAAAAAAGCAAAGGTGAATACTTTCATAACTTTGAAGTCAGGCTAGCAACAGGGATGAATTATAAAAACATGCAGAATGAAAGAAGACTGGCACAAAAAAGACAGTATAATTCCATATATATAAAATCTAAAAACAAGTAAAATTAATCATAGATGATAGCAACAAAAAAAATTGTTGACTAGGGCAGGAGGAGAGTACATGATAGTGAACTTCCTGGGGTACCAAAATGATCTGTATCTTCACTGGGGTGATGCTTGCTTCTTGTCAAAACTCAAACTATATACATAAGTATATTCTGTTGCATGTAAATTACAATTACAGTAAAAATTAATTAAAAATAAAGAAAAAGGGACGTCTGAGTGGCTCAGTCAGTTAGGCATCTGCCTTCAGCTCAGGTCATGATTACCCAGGGTCCTGGGATTGAGTCCCTCATTGGGCTCCTTGCTCAGCAGGGAGCCTGCTTCTTTCTCTGCCTGCCGCTCCCCCTGCTTGTGCTCTCTCTCTGATAAATAAATACAAATCTTCAAAAAAAACAAAAGAAAGAAAAAGTGACAGCTACATTATTAAAAGAAAAACTTTGTGGGAAAGGAATTTTTAAAGATAACAGTGAATACAGGCTCAACAGAAGGATATAAATCTAAACTCGTACATAATAAAAGTTTCAAAACATACAAAAGCAAAGTGAGAGATCGAAAAGGAGAAATAATAAAATTCACCAGAGTCAGATTTAACAATATATTTATCAGTACTTATCAACTGAAAGATTATGCATATAAAAATGTTTAATTACATAAATATTTAATTATATAAAGCATATAACATTTAAACACAATTAGCAAACTTTAGTGAACATACACATAACATTACACTAAATAACTGCAGAATAAAGATGTTTCAAACACAAAGAATTTTTATAAAAGTGATCACATACTAAGTCATAGGTAAATCTCAACAAATTCAAAGAAAATGGTATAATGCAGACATATTCAAATCATAACAAAATAATGTTACAAGGTAGTAAACTAAAAATAAGTATCAATTTTTAAAATGAAAAACACACTTCTAAATAATCTATTGGTTAAAGAAAAAATGAGATATATACAAATAGAGCCAGTTGATTTTTGAAAAAGATACAAAATCAAATCAATGGAAAAAGGATAGGATCTGCTTTTCAACAAATGGTGTTGGAAAAACTAAATATTCATACGTTAAAAAAAAGAAGCTCGGCCTAAACATTACAACTTATACAAAAATTAACTCAAGCATGGATTGTAGATCTCAACATAAACCATAAAACTATACAACTTTTAGAAGAAAGCACAGGAGAAATCCTTACGACCTGTCAGGCAAAGAGTTTGTAAATAGGACACCAAAAGCAGGATCCATTAAAAGAAAAAAACTGATCAACTCTACTTCACCAAAATTTAAATGTTTGTGTTATGAAAGACATTGTTGAGAGAGTATTTTTTTTAAAAAGAACTACAGAATGAGAGAAAAATATTTGCAAATCACAGACCTAAAAGAGGACATATTCCAGAATATATAAAGACTGCTCAAAACCCAAAATTAAGAAAACAAACAACCCAATTTAAACATGTGCAAAGACCTGAACGGGTACTTTACAAAAAGAATAAAGAGATGGCAAACAAGATAGATACTCAATATCATCAGCCATTAGGAAAATAAATCATAGGGCTGAAATGTGCTCACTGGATTTGGTACCTACCTGCTAGTTTGTCAGAGCAGTTTGAGCTGTACAGTATGTGCAAGAAAGGAACATACAGCAGACCGGGAGAAAATGAGAAGTGGAGACAATAACTGAAAACTAAGCTTTCAAGGAGTGTGGCTATGGAGGGAAAGAGAGACGTTAGGTTGGTGATCTAAAGCTTGGTAAAGACTGAATTTAGGGGTGAGCCTTGAGCAAGTTTCTAGGTATAGGTAAAGGTACTATATAGATATAGGTACTATAGAGAGGCAGAGGTTGAAAACCTAAGACAATAAAAGGGAAAAAGGCCCTGGAAAAACATGGGAGAGAATAGGATCTAGAGATAATCTGAAAAGTGGAGGAAAGCTGAATAACGCTGACATGCATATTTGTCTGTGGGTGGAACAGGAAGTTATCCAGTTCCTGCTCCTTTAGCTTTATTTTCTCTGTGAAATAGAGGATGAAGTCATCTGTGGAAAGTGAGGAAGAGGTGGAGTAGGAACTTGAGGAGAGTGACAGAGGTTTGAAATAGCTGTTGTGGGCAGTGGAGAGAAGAGCTGTCTTGAGATGAGTTTAAGACTTGCTAAAGAACACTCAAACTTCAGCCAAGGTTATCAACCTTGAACTATGTCAAGCTGCCATCAAGTTTCTAAACGTCTAGGGATGAGCCTCAAGCAAGTAAGGAGAAAAGTACTTTCACGACTGCCAGCCTGTTATAAAGTTTGTGGTCCACACTAGAAGTAGCACTGACCTAGACTACCATGGTTGCCTTCTCCTCACTTCTAGACCTGTTCCTACTGCAAACCATCCCCCCTCAGTACTGCCTGGTACTGCTTGTGTACATTATAAAAATAAATCTGATCACTTAATCCTCTGCTTAACTTATCCAAAAGCTTTCTAGATTCAGATAAAATCTGAAAACATTAAAATAGCAAACAAGGTCCTTCTTAAAAGCTCATCTCTTAGCAATCACTCTCAACCATCCCAGCTCATCTTTAATTTTAGTCATAATGAAGTAATTCCAGGTCCCCAACGTACCATGGTCTCACATGTCCCCATTACCCTGTACATGAAATTCCCTCTGTTGGTCATCCCTTGACCTTTGCCATCAAAATTTAAGTCAGATACCCCTCCCCTAATTTGGCCTACTATAAAAAAATACACTGCATAACTACAGGGACTACCATTCACAATATAATGCTGTAAGAAGTGTCCTCTAGGAATTGTACAAACTGAGGGCCTGGATATCCCACCTATGCCTTCCCCTGTGCTCACCTGTATGTGCATCTTAACTAAAATTTGTTTACAAAGGTTCAAGTACAAGTTTCTTCAAGGTAGGGTTTTTGTCAGGGAAGCTTTCTGGGCCTCACCAATTAGAACGGGTACCATAACCACTCTATTTTCCTCCATAAAAAAAGATGATAAGTGTTAAGAGATAACCATAAAAACAGCTAATATTTATTGTTTACTATGGGTAAGCACTATATTAAGAATTTTACATATATTATCTCATTTAATTCTCAAAAGAACCCGAGATAAGTGCCATTATAATCCCTATTTTACAGAAGATGGAACTGAGACACAAAGAGCTAAAGCAACTTGCCTAAAGTCACATGGCCAATAAGTAGCAGAATGTGAATTCACATTAAATTATTATTAAATTATCTCAGGAGATTTTTAAATGTTTGCCTTCCCTACTTAACATCATATAAATTTTGTTCCCTGTACACCCTCAGTGCTCAAAGTCTAGTACACAGGTCTTCAATAAATGTTTGCTAATTTAAAGATAACTCCAAATTCAGACCTTTACGTTTAACCCTCCTAAATTTCCACTTGTCAATTTCTGCCTCTCATTTTTAGAGTGCTCTCCCTGAATACTTGTCATCTACTATGTTAGCTGTCTTTCCTAGCTCCTATTGATTGGGAAATTTGATAAGCTTTCTATGTTATTGTCCAAGTTAGCAATAAAAATGTTAGTCTTATATTTGGGTTCAGAAAATTTTACTTTTGACATTTAAAAAATTATTTTTGATATCTTAAATCTATACATTCACACAACTACTTAACTGAAATCACAGCTATTTAAAAGGTTAAAGATTAGACCCATTACTTTGGTAGGGTTTTCCATAAAACATGATTTTGCCTTAACTTTTCTCAAGGCTTGCATTTTCTCAACAGGTAAATAATCACTCCTTTCTCATTTCATTCAGTTTTTAATTATTTATTAGTCTCCAAATGCACCTCTCAGGGTTTCTCATCATATCATGATTCCTTTCAGTGAACCCCCTATTTGTCATAAAAGCTCCAGAAGAAAGGGTGGGGAATAAGATGTTCCATATTACTAATTGAACTTTTATGAGAGTGAAGGGATAAATCTTCCACAAGTTGACTCTACAAACATCTTTGGAGAAAGGAATTAGGAACTTTATATAGACAAATACAGACAAAACATAAAAGGACTTTCATACTGTAAAATTATCTCCCCTTTCAGAAGAGCATTTTAGCAAATACTTTTAAAAAGAACGAAGTTTAATAAGAAAGATACAATAAAATGATTTGTTTTTACAACCCAAACCCTGAGAAATTAAATAAGAAAATGAGTAGACTGAGGAAAAAATGGTATACATACAAAAATCATCTTCAATTTTTTTTTCCTTTTGGAGGCTATATAGCAAGCTTTATAACTGAAGTATGCTATCTTCAGACACTACTATTACTCAGCCATGATGTTTATTTGGGGTAAATTATTCCAGTTGGGTTACCCAACTGAGAACATAACAAACAAAAAAAGGTAAGGGGTGACTTGGTTATTGTCTTAATGATAAAAGAGTTGTCAATCTGTCATAATTAAATAATTTTGGCTGAAAGCATTTATTCCATAGTTTACTGTGAGAATTATACCACACATGGCTTTAGTATTAAACTTTTCATCATTATCCAAAGACACCACAGTACATTTTAATAAATTTAAGAATGCTTACCTAATATATTGTACAAGTCCAGGCTTTGATTTTAAGTATTTTTGATCCATAAATAAGGATTTTTTTTTTAAATCCAGAAATTCACTTTGAGAATCCTCATTCACCCTCATTTTTTAAGTGTTATAGAAAGCTTAATAATGGTATTAACATTCAGTGAAAGAGAACTAAATGAAAGAAAATGGGCATAGAGTTAGCATTAGATACAGAACTCTTTTGAGCAGAAAGTCAAAAGGACAATAACACTCAGAATTAAAGTCACTAAATGAGGACTACAGAGTCACCACTACAGGGATCCTAAGAAAAAAATGTCAAAACCTGTCCTGTCTATAATTGTTTTCTCTCTCTCTGTAGTTTCAATACCTATTCTAATTTATGCAGTTTCAACAGGCATCACCTTTCAAATCATGCCCACTAAATTACATGACATTATTTTCTAAAAAATTAACTTTATAATAATCTGAGAAATCCAGTATATCCCCCCTGTATAGTAAAACTGAAAGAAGGAATCATCAATTACTGGAGCATCATTTGAGTATATTAGATGGAATGATCTTTGTGTGTCTTCTACCTCTAAAACCACAAAATAAAACTTTTATGGAAATAAACCACTTCCTAGTTCTGAGGAAGAACGGACCTCACTAGACACTCCCATTAAGTACAGAGACCCCACAAACCATGTGGTAACTTATATTACTTTCAAATTCAAATTAGGAACTCAAGTGATACCGAAATACAACACAAATTAGTTGCTGCTACTTTTATCACTAGCACTGTTGAATCATAACTAAGGCAACAGAAAAATCATCTCGGATCATGCAAAGTCATTCTTTTTAAATGTCTTTTTTTCAATTTTCTTCTAACAGTAAGATTATGAACTCCTTTCACAAATACCTCATGGAATTACAGTATGGTTAAACATTGAAACTGGAAAAACTAGTACTTCAACCTTTAACTCTCAATAACTTGAATCACTGGGGAAGTCTGTAAAACTAACTGTTCCTCCCACCATCTCTTATAAACCACGTTCCCACAGCATTCTGCAAAGAATCAAGTTATCTGAGGATGCAGCTGTTAAGTAATAGCAGCTGCCCGGTACTGAAATTCAGGGGTTATCCCTAAAACCAAATTCCCCAAAACTCAGATTCAAAAAACAACAGAATCATTAGTTTAAGTAAAAAACCCAACTAAGTTTATTTTAATGAAAAGAATGATTTTTATTTGCTAAGGCTAACAAGGTGGTAAGACTTATGCAAATGTCTTTGAAGATATCATGTACACCATAAAAAGTTAGCTACAGAGAAATTTAAAGGTATGCCTCCAAGAACCATTTTTGTATTAACCTAGTTTGGCACTTCCTCTGCTTTCAGGAGCTTGATTAAATAGGACAACCATGATCTAAAGTATACAGATTCTGTATAAACCCTGATTCATCTATTCCCTCAAAGATTCACTAAACTGTTGATGAAGAAAAAACAGACTCATCTCAACTCTTTATCATGTTCATTAATTGGAAAAAGAACCCAAAGTTTAAAGTTACTGCATTCTGTATTTATACTTTTCTCTAAGGAGTTTCAAGTACTCTAGAATCTGTTTACCATTTGCGTAAAGCCCCCAAATAAGCAAAACTAAACAATATATTGTGTAGTGAATTTTGGGGGGTGGTGATAGAACTGTTTAAGAACTAGTAATGGTGATAGTTACATAACTGTATAAATTTACTAAAACTCAATAAACTATATACTTTAAATGGGATAATTGTATAGCATGCATATTTTACCTCAATAAAACTCTTTAAAAATAAAGTATCAAGATAATGAGAAGACAAGCCACGGACAAGGAAAAAATATTTGCAAAAGACATCAAATAAAGGATTATTATCTAAAATCTACAAAGAACTCTTAAAACTCAATAATATGTAAACAAAAACACCCAATTAAAAAATGGGCCAATGACCTTAACAGACACCTCACCAAAGAAGATATACAGATAGCAAATAAGCATATGAAAAGATGCTCCACTTCTATGTCATCAGGTAAACGCAAATAGAAGATACCACTACACACTGCTTAGAATGGCCAAGTCCAGAACACCAACAACATCAACTCCTGACAAGGACATGGAGCAACAGGAACTCTCATTCATTGCTGGTGAGAATGTATTCAAAACAGTCCAGCCACTTTGGAAAACAGATTGGCAATTTCTTACCAAACTTAACATACTCTTACCATACAATCCAGCAATCATGCTCCTTGGTACTTACTAAAAGGAGCTGAAAACTTATGCTTACACAAAAACCTGCACATAAATGTTTACAGCAGTTTTAACCATAACTGCCAAAACTTGGAAGCAGCCAAGACACCCTTCAGTAGGTGAACAGATAAACTGTGGTACAACCAGACAATGGAATATTTTTCAGTGCTAAAAAGAAATGAGCTATAAAGCCATGAATACACCTGGAGGAAATTTAAATGCATATTACCAAATAAAAGAAGCCAATCTGAAAAAGCTACACACACTTTGATTCCAACTATATGACATGAAAAGGGAAAATTATGGAGGCAGTAAAAAGATGAGTGGTTGCCAGGGGCTAGGGGATGGGAATAAATGAACAAGTAGAGCACAGAGGATTTTTAGGCAGCAAAATTATTCTGTAGGATACAACGTCATTATACATTTGTTAAAACCCATAGAATGCAGAATACCAACAGTAAACCCTAAGGGAAACTATGCACTCTGGGTGACAATGATGTGTCAGTGTAGGTTCATTGATTAAAATAAATGTTATCACTCTGGTTCAGGATGTTCATAGTGAGGGAGACTGCATATACCCAGGATCAGTGGGTTTATGGGAACTCTCTGTACTTTCTATACAATTTTGCTGTGAATCTAAAACTGCTCTAAAAAATGAGGTCTATGTAAAATAAAAACAAAAATAAGATAATAAAACAAGCTCAATCAGGGTGCGGGGCAAGATCAAAATACAAAAATCAACTATACACACAAGCAATGAGCAATCCAAAAACAAAATTAAGAAAACAATTCCAATTACAATATTGTTAAAAACAATAAAATATGCAGGAATAGATTTGACAAGATGTGTAAAACATACTCTGAAAACTACAAAACTGTTGAAAGAAATTGAAGATCTAAATAAATGGGAAAACATCCCATGTTCATGGATTGGAAGACTTAATACTGTTAAGATGACAATACTCCTTAAATTGATTTGCAGATTCAATGCAATTTCCTATCAAAATTCCATGTGACTTTTTTCTTTCTTCTTTTTTTTTTTTTTAAGAAACCGATAAGCTAATCCTAAAATTCATATGAAAATTCAAGGGACCCAGAATAACCAAAACAATCTTAAAAAAGAACAAAGTTGGAAGACTCACATTTCCCTATTTCACTACTACAATGTTATAGTAATCAACAGTGTGGCACTGGCATTAAGGAGAAATTTATAAATCAATGGAATAAAACTGAAAATCCAGAAATAAACTCTTACATTTACGGCCAAATGATTTTCAACATGGGTACCGAGGCCATTCCATTGGGAAATAACAATAATCTTTCCAACAAATAGCGATGGGACAACTGGATATCCACAGGCAAAAGAATGAAGTTGTACCTGTACCTCACATTATACAAAAAATTAAAAGGGATCACAGACCTAAATATAAGAGCTAAAACTATAAAACTCTTAGAAGAAAATATAGGTGTAAATCTTAATGATCCTAGATTAGGTAAAACCTTCTCAGATATGACACAAGGGCAGGCAACAGAAAATAGATAAATTGGACTTCATCAAAATTAAAAATTTTTATGCTAGAAAGGACACCAATGACCAAGAAAGTGAAAAGACAAACCACAGAATGGGAGAACATATTTGCAAATCATATACCTGATATGTATCTAGAATACATAAAGAACTTAATAACTCAACAACAAAAAGACAATCCAATTTAAAAATGGTCAAAGGACTTGAATAGATATTTCTCCAAAGACAACATACAATTAGCCAACAAGCACAAGAAAAGATGTTCTCCATCATATTAATGGGAAATACAAATCAAAACCACAATGAGACCACTCCACACTAAGATGCCTATAAACAAGAAGACAGATAGTAAGTGTTGACAGGGATGTGGAGAAATTGGAACCCTCTTACATTTTTGGTGGGAATGTAAAATGGTTCAGCCACTGTGGAACATAGTTTAGTGATTACTCAAAAAGTTAAACATAGTTACCAGATGCTAGATGACCCAACAATCCCACTCCCAGGTATATACCCCCTAGAGAAATGAAAACATATGTTCACAAGTAGTATTATTCAAAATTGCCAAAAAGTGGAAACAATCCTAATATCCAACTGGATAAACAAAATGTGGTATAACCATACAATGGAATATTATTCAGGCATAACGAGGGATGAACTTTTAAAACATTATGCTAAGTAGAAGAAATCAGTCACAAAGACCACACATATTGAATGATTCTATTCATACAAAATGTCCAAAACAGACAAATCTACAGAAACAGAAACATTAATGGTTGCCAGGGGCATGGGGAATAGAGAGTGATTTGCTAATGGGTATGTTTCTTTTGGTGGTGATGAAAATGTCCTAAAAAGAAAATCTACTCTGTGAATATACTAAAAACCATTAAACCGTGCACTTTAAATGGGTGAACTATATGATACGTGATTTATATCATCAAGAAAGCCAATTTTTTAAAAGCGGGTAATAAAAAACAAAAATTCAGGAGAGTAGTTTCTTCTTGGCAGGGCAGGTAAGCCAGAGAGATGGAATGGGGAGGTGTTTAAGGGCAGCCTCACAGTGTTGGTTTTATGTTTTATTTCTTAGGCTGGGTTGTGGATACTCTATTATTCTTTTTTTTTTTAAGATTATTTATTTATTGATTTGAGAGAGAGAGACACAAAGATAGCAAGAGACAGTGCAAGGAAGATGAGTGAGTATGAGCGGGGAAGAGAGGGAGAAGCAGGCTTCCTGCTGAGCAGGGAGCCTGATGTGGGGCTCAATCCCAGGATCCTGGGATCACGACCTGAGCAGAAGGCAGACACTTAAACCAACTGAGCCACCAAGGCACCCCTGGATACTTTATTATTCTTAATAAATCTTTTATGTATTTCTTAATTAGCTCTGATGCCTTAGGCAAGTCACTTAGACCTCTCTGAGCTGTAGCTTCCTCCTCTAAAAAGAGAGACACTATCATGTACCTCCTTAGGGTTATTCTTTATAGTAAAGAAACTCTTAGTGTTTCTTTAAAGTGGAAGTTACTATAAACTACAAAGTGAAAATTTGCTATACTCTCACCTCACTAAAATAATTGCTATTGGTAGATATCCTTCCATACTTTCCTGGAACATATGAGTAATTTTTTTTTTAAGGGGACAATCTTTGACACTGATTTTCACTTAATAAATTGTGAGTATCTTTCAGAGATAACCACTCCACTATTCACAGACATTTAGGTTGCTTTCCTTGTACATACGTCTTTGCATCTATAAGCTCAATGACATCTCCAGTCAAAGGGTGTGTACGTTCAATTTTGAGAAACTGCTCTCCCAGAAAGTCTCTACCCATCTACGCTAATATAAAAAGTTTCTGAGTGTCTCTTTCACTACATCTGTAATAACTGAAGGAATTATCACCTTTTTTAAAATGTCAATCTAGTGGGGCACCTGGGTGGCTCAGTTGGTTAAGCCTCTGACTTTAGCTCAGGGCATGATTCTGGGGTCCTGGGATCGAGCCCCGCTTCAGGCTCAGCAGGGAGTCTGCTTGTCCCTCTCCTTTTGCCCTCCCCCCATTCATGCTCGCTTGCGCTCTCTCTCAAATAAATAAAATCTGTAAAAAAAAGTCAATCTAGCAGGTTAAAAGTGATATCCTATTTCTGCATTTCTTTGTGAATGAAAGTAAGAATCTTTTTAAAATGTTTTTAAACAAATTTTATTTCTTCTACAAACAGCCCATTCTCTAGCTTTTGCCCATTTTTAGTTAGGTTAATCACACTTCTTACTAATTTTAAGAGCTAAGTATTCAAAATATTAACTTCTGTCTTTCATATAGGTTGCCAATATTTCCCTCCAGCTTATTGTGTTTTTTTCTTTTAGGCTTTTTTATAGTGTGTTTTACCAAAACACTTCTTAAATATCTACACAAACAAATCTGATTTTTTTTTCTTGCTTTGAAGGTAATAAGTCTTTCCTGTAAGATGATAAAAAGTTATCCATATTTTCTTATTTTTGGCTTTTTTTTTTTTTACATATAAATCTTTAAGCCACTTAGGACTTTTTGTACATGATAAATATGAATCCAACTTCATCTCTCCCCAACACTAGCTAAACCTCCCAACAAAGATTTAATAAACCAGTGGTGTGTTAGAGCTGGTTCATACTGGCTCCTGAGAGATTATTACATTTTCTGGTATTTTGCAAGCTGACTGTGAAACATACGCATTATTAAAAATTAAATTATATAAACTTACAGTGAAATAAATCATAACTAAAACAAAGGTAATAAATTCTCAGAAATCATCATTTCCTAATTTTTTTAAATATGATTTATGTTACTAAGGTTAACATCTACTTTACCTGTAGGGTAAAATACTTTATAATGGTGTACTACTATGTTTCTTTTTCCAGTTCAAGCCTTTGGTGACTTCACATTGGTAGCTTGAAATTGACCACTACAAGAGTACTTAAACCACAGGAACTTGTCAGGCCCTACAAACCAGAGCTGTTTTATTTTTCAGAGACCCTGTGAAACATATACCAGCACACCACTGAAATAAGCCATTCTTTCTCACTAATTTTAAAGAGGATGGCTAGCATATACTAATCTGTCATTTATTCACAAGTTTATAGAACAGAATATGGAGCTTAGAATGGGATTTGTGTTTGGTTTTTTTTTCTGTGCTAGGATCAGGGATGGTTTTGGTATGTTTTGATGTAGGAGATCAGACTTTAGACATAGTTTCCATTTTTCTAACATGAGATCACAGTTTTGCATTGAGAATGTATTTTTCCTAAACAATTCAGCAGCATTCTTAACTTAAAAGTAGATTATAGAGGGGCACCTGGGTGGCTCAGTTGGTTAAACATCCGATTCTTGATTTTGGTTCAGGTCAGCTCACAATCGTGAGATTGAACCCCATATTGGGCTTTCACGCTGGATGTGGAGCCTGCTTAAGATTCTCTCTCTCGGGGCGCCTGGGTGGCTCGGTCGTTAGGCGTCTGCCTTTGGCTCAGGGCATGATCCTGGCGTTCTGGGATCGAGTCCCGCATCAGGCTCCTCTGCTGGGAGCCTGCTTCTTCCTCTCCCACTCCCCTTGCTTGTTCCCTTTCACTGGCTGTCTCTCTCTCCGTCAAATAAATAAATAAAATCTTAAAAAAAAAAAAAAAAGATTCTCTCTCTCTCTCCCTCTCTCTCTGTACCCCCCCCAAAAAAGCAAAAAAAAAGTAGATTACAGAAAGCAGTAGCAAAACAAGGACTATTTGGGGGGATAGCTGGTTACTGAGCTTATAAGTTTTAGATTAGGGCACTTACTCTTAAAAAAAAAAAAAATCCAAACCTCAAAAAACAAAATCACTACATGGGGCAGTCTGAATACCACTCTCTAAGTGTTCCCTCATAAAAATTCCTGCAGTGCATGAGGAGGTAGGGATCTACATAATGGCAAGGGCCAGTGAAAGTACTCTTCTTTGACAGTCACCATCATATCAAATTTAGCATTAGCAACTTCCAATGTAACAACAAATAAGTATCCACCAAGGACCGCATTTGGCTCTGGAGATACAAATGAGACATGGCCCCAGCCTTCAAAACTCTCATTATTTTCAGTGTATCAGTGGGTAGAGAATGTGTCATAAGCGGTTACAAGCATTTGCTTTTATTTGCATTGAGAGGGAAAGAAGGACAAAAACTGATTTTGATTTGTTGAAGAAACAAGCATCTACTTCAAAAGGAAAAAAATCAAGGTATAAAAACTAGTTATTTAAAGTTTGCCCACCTATAGAGATAAGCTGGTACATGCTGATAACTAGATCTTCAGCATCTACACCAGTTAAACATCAGTGTCCCAATTTTAATGTCTTTACTGCTTAGGTACTTTAAGAAGTCAACAATTTATTTGTAGATATTGACATCAACTGTATCAAGCAAACCAGTATCTGCTGCCTATATATTTCCTTACCTGTCACAAGCCATTTAAATTTGAACTCCAGCTACCTCATTCTAGATGTTTATGTTATGAAACTACGTAATGTAATAGCTGGGTAGACTCAATAAAACAACCCTTTTTGCACATAAACCAAAAGACTTCACTTTCAAAGACTTGTCAGTTGGTTTCCAGTAAGCATAATATCTCATATTGCAGCCTAGGCAGCAAACACAACAGCTGCCCTTTCACAGACACAGTTGTGCCTTGATATATACAGAGCAATGATTTCAACCACTTCCAATCACTAACTAATATTTTAGACTTTAAAATCTATTTCTTAGGGATTTGTGCTATATATAGAAATAATCATTACCCTTTGGGAAACAATGGCTCATTTACTGAAAATGAGTTTAACAAAGGAATTATTTGGTACTGAAAAATGCAGAGCAGTGAATTGGGTGACACAAATCACAGCATCATCAGCTCACGTGACTAACAGGGTAATTTACTTAAAAAAAAAAAACAATTACAGTAACTTAAAATTTAGCTTCAACAATGTAATATCCTCAATCACGTCCTGTGTCACAAAATTGCGAAACCAGAAATTAGGTTATTTTGAAAATGCCCCTTTACTCCCAACCTGAGATGAATACCACAAAAAAGAAAAAACTTTGCAGAATGGAATATTTCTACTCTGCCTGAAGCCTGGTTTTGACTGGTATATGTTTCAGTTACACATCTGATTCACACTGAATTTTCTTTTAAGTATTAGGAGAATAAATAGCATTCCAAAAGTCACAAGCTTGAAAACTTCCAGCTCCCTCTCTAGTTGGAGAACTTACAAAACTTACTACATGGAACAACAAGTTGATGCAGTGACCATAACCCAATCTCAGCAAATTCTGTAGAAATAGCCTCCAATTAGATAAAGCAAAAGTCACAAAATGTTAATCTAGAAGAATGGTTTATGGGTATATCACTGTTCATTTCTTTCATATTTTCTGTGCTTTAAAATTTTTCAAAAAATAAAAGAGGGGGCACGATATTCTCAAAGCAGATACACAGCACGATTACATACAATGTGAAAAGATCAAGTTGTTTTCCACCAAAAGCCTTGCGGCTCATGACATTAAACTTTTACCAGAAACCTTAGAGTCACTGGCACACAAAAAGCAACCAATGGAGTAAATATTCTTTTTTTTTTTTTTCCCAGATGCACTGTTCTGGTTTCATTTAGAGTTTTTGTTTTTTATTTGTTTTGCTTTTCTAAGAACACTTCCTCCAGTTTCAATGGGCATTAAGTTGAACAGGTATTACTAGTAAAGCAGCAAAAGAGCAAAGGTTTTGGCTAAGACTCTAACCAGCTGTGTGACCTTGAACAAATCTCTTAGCTTCCCTGGGTCTCAATTTTCCCATTTAGAAAATGAGGCAGTTACACTAGATGCATTCTAAAGTATCTTCCAAATCTCTAATTCCTTTCAAGATAGAGCTGTAGGCTTGTGAGAATGAAAAAATTAGCCCTCCAAAAAAAAAAAAAAAAAAAGCTAAAATCTTTGTAATGTAGTGAAACAAACAGGATACAAAAATGTACATAAATACCCAATGCAATCATGATCCCAACTCATTACAAACACACGCACATTCCAGATGCAAAATTGGGGGGAAAAAACCATCAAATGCTATCAGCGGCTATCTCTGAGTTGTAGTTTACAACTTTTCTATATTTTTTAGGTTTCCTACAATAAACATATTACTTTGATAATGAGGTGGGAGAAGGGAGTTAAAGTGAAAGGGAAAACACTCTTTTTAAGTGCTAAAGAGAATTTTACATTTGGAAGGCATTCTACAATTTGAATGACTTTTCAAATACCACTAGATCTAACTGGTAAAAAAATCTCTGCAATAATCACATACCTATCAACAGTCAGACAAAAGCTGTTGGGTTATTTACCCTAAATTAGTAAACTTTAAGGAGGTACTGTATTTTTCACTCAAACTGGTAATAATGAGAGTCAACACATACCCAGGGCCAGGCACAGTTCTATGACTTTACATATATATTGACTCATTTAATCCATACAATAATGCCTTTGAAATAGATATACTATTACTATCCCCATTTTATACACTACAACCATGAGGCACACAGAGGTTAAACAATTAGCCCACAACTAGCAAGCGGGCAGAGTCAAGATTTAAATCCAGTCTATAATCATAGTACTGGCTCTTAACTACTAATCCCTTTGTACTTAAATTTTGTCCTTCTCCAGTCATTCTTTAACTGCTTTTGTTCTCAAAGTTCTTCTGAACTACTTTCCTTTAAACTGAAAAGAAATAATATGTAAGTGCTGGGATAAGACAGGCCAAACTTTTAATTTGCTAGCTTAAAATTATAATTCATTTCAAAATCATTACTTCAAAGCTATAAGGAGTATAATTTAATCTCCATACATATCGCTAGGTAAATAATACTGTAACATCTGAGGAATTAAACAGCATTAATTGCTAAGATTAATAATGGAATTTATTCGGAAATATTTTTGGAAATATTGTTCTAATACAAGGAAGGCACTTTGACATTCTTTGTCCTCATGAATCTTCTGGGAAAAGGGCCCCTTAAACTGTTGTACCTTTCTAAAATGTCTAACATATTGAAATGATATTTTAAAGTGTATTGTAACTAATTATTTTGATTTTTAAAAGGATACACATAATATTTGTTTTGAACACTGGCTTTAATACCCAACCAGTTAACTTCATAATAACCCCAATTCCTGCAACATGCAGAACCTGGGAAAAGGAAAACAGAGAAAGCCAACCAATTAAACATGGTTGAAGTTCTCACCTAATTCTCTCAGGCAATTCAAACACAAACCAAGTATACATGTGTCCCTTTTTCTGCACAGTACCTACATTACTTGCCAATTTTTTTGGCTTCTGGATTACTTCGAATAAAGCTCAAATTTTCCCACATCTGTATTACCAAATGTTAGCCATGTCAAGGTAAATATAGAAATCAATAGTTTCCTATTTTTAAAAACTAAAATGAGAGAGAAGTAGAGAAGAAAGGGGGAAAAAAAAACTTTTGCACCAGGCTGCCTGTTAACTTAGATGTGCAATGAGATAATCACCCGATAATTGCACCCTTTGGGTACTTCTGTACTGGTAAGATAATAAAGTGAAACAAAGTCACCTGGTTTATTTCAATTTACTTACACAATTTGCAAATCTGCAGCTCTCTGCCATGGTACATTAAGAAAATTAGCATGTAAGAAAAATCACCTGCTTATGTAAATTGGAGAATGGTTTTTATCCATGCAGACAGAAAAAAAAAATAGCTGCAATCTGGGTCAAATGACTAATTTTATCTATTTGTTCAAATGTCTCTCTTCACCTTTTCTCTGTAGCTCAGAGCAAGAATTTTAGGTCAAGGAATGGATAAACAAAAAGTTTCTGTGTTGTCTACTCCCCTTTAAGGAGTTTGCTGCCTGACAATATTGAGCCCTATGCTACTGAAATTGAAAACAAGACTGAGAACTTTATCTAGATAACAAAACCACAACACTGAAAGAGGAAAGAAATCAATGGAGGATATCTGATCTAACTGGGAAGGAAAGCAAACATGGCAAGGATCAGGTACCAAGTTTACCTTCTGGTACCTTAGGCAAACAGGGCTTCAGAAAAGAAAAGGAAAAAAAACTCCAAATAATTCAGGGCAGACAGGATGACTTCTCTACAAAGAACATTATTCCACTTTGTTCTATAAATGCTCCCTATCAAGATCTTCTTGAGTCTGATATAAGTTAGATGAATGTGTTCTTGGTAATTAATGACTGCCTTCCCAGCATCTGTTGCTGGAATTCATCCCTCCCACTTAAAACTGACTCCATCTCCAGGTCCAGGGTGGACCTGATTGCTCCAAGAGTAATTCGATCTCTACTGACATCATTGGCTCAGGAATCAGTATACAACCCAATAAAGGCCAAAGAGACTCTGGTACTGTGCTAGACAATAAGGTAGTCAGTACACTCTGTATGAAAAAAAAAAGAATGTAAAATATCTAATTAATAATTTTTATAGTAATAACATGCTGAAATGACAATATTTTGGCTGTATGGAGTTAAAAATATATTACTAAAACGAATTTCACCTGTTTCTTTTCACATCTTTTAATGTGGCCACTAGAAAATTTAAAATCACGTATATGGCTTGCATTATGTATCTACTGGACAATGCTGCTGGTTTGCTGAGGGCTTCTGTGAAAATGCTCCCTTCCTATTGTTGAAGAGCTTTAGGAAGTCACACTCCCGCTCTATCTCTGGGCATTGTATGCCTTAAATGGCTACAGCCTTAAAGCTGTGACAGCTCATTTTGTGGGAGGTCAATCTGCAAACTAGTAAATTCCCCTACCCAAATTCAGAATTTAAAAGAGATTCCTAAAAAAGAGAGAGATTCCCAATAACAAAATATTGTAAATCACAACTTGGTAATGTAAGCACTGGCCCCCAAATCATCTTACCTAATTACCCAGACACACACACAAAAAAACAAAATATTTAATACTAAGCTTTATTTAAAATTTTAAAAATCACTCCAAATATTTAGGAAAGCAAGAAAATAAATATAAAAAGCTAAAAGGCAAAGTATTACCAGAAAAACAGTATCACATTTACATTTAGGAAGGAACTGATTGCCCATTTGCAAACAGGCAGGCTATGAATAGTTATGAATAACTAAATATGTATAATCCTTACCAATAAGTCAATAGAAGAAAATAAATGTTTTGGACAAACTGCACATTTAAAATCTGATCCCAAATTTGAAAACTCTATGAAAGTCACCACACTGGAAAAGGGTTACATTTATCTCATTCTTCCTTTAAACAATTTTAGAAGTTATTCAACATCTGTAGTCCTGAAGAAAGACGTCGTATGGTCACTAACAGACTTGACTTGCCCACAAATAAAGCTACAATGCTTTATAAATATTAATGCAATTTTATAATAGAAACTTAGGAAACACAGGATTTTATAAATGAAGAAACCAAGACCCAGAAAACTTAAATAACTTTATCAAGGTCATAGGGTTGTTGGGAGCAAGGCAGGACCAGAAACCTGTCTCCTAACAAGTTTAGTTGAGTACTCTATTACCCCGTCATTAAAAAAAATTCTTCCCAAGGAAATGGCACCATGAACATGATAAACACCAAGTTCATTGGTTTATTAAACTAGAAATAAAAACTTGGGATTTGAGAGAATTTTATTAATAATAAAACAGTACTGCTAATACTTAAGACATTCTTTAGAATCAAATACATATACACACACATATACATTTACATATCAGAGAAAAAAAAATCACACACACAATTGTTCTTTCAAATGCCATCAATGATCTACCTGCTAGATTCAATGGCCTTTTCTCCCCCTCATTTTTTTTTGACTTTTTTATCAGCACCACAGATCACTCTCATCTTCCTAACAATCTTCTGCCATGCATACGTTGTCAATCACTATGAACACATTTTCCTATCTGACTGCCTTTAGTTGCCTCCAATAATTTCCACCTACAACTGAGAACGTTTCCTATGGCTCAGACCTCAGCTACCTCCACTCTTCTATTTACATGTCTAAATATATACATACATAGCTCTGAACAAGTCACTCTCTTAAAAACTTTCAAAGATTGCCATTCCCAGTGTTTCAACTTTTTTCATTATCACCCCCTCCAAGGAGCCTTTTTAGACATTTTCTCCCCAGACTCCCCATGAAATTTTAATACCACAGATATGCTATATATTTGTATATGTATATATGTGCTTTATTCATAAAAAGTGTAAGACTGCCCCTCTCCCAGTACCAGTGGTCTCTTCAGCAGAACACTCCAACTTCAGGGTCCAGCTTTCGTTTGTGCCTCCACCCTATCACCTCCCACCCTCTCCACTGCACTTTAATTTCAGTAACTCTGGCCCTACAATCTCCTGCATAGGAATCCATCCATCTTCCGCATTAGCTCTCGTTCTTAATACTCAGTTGAGGTATTACCTCTTCTAGAAAGCATTCAAACCTTCCACAGAAATCCCTCCTTTATGTTCCCATAATATCCAGGGAATATCTCTATTGAATCATACCACTACTATATATCGACTACTATTGCATTGATGGCAATGAATTATAATTATCCATTTACAAGTCTCTTTCCTTGACTAGATCATAATCTTCTTTAAATCCCTCTCATTCAGCACAGGGCCCAGGAAATAGTCAATAACCAATAAATAAGTATTGTAAGAACAAGTGAAAATATAAACTTGTGTTTTTTTTTAAAGATTTTATTTATTTATTTGACAGAGAGAGAGCACAAGCGGGGAAGCGGCAGGCAGAGGGAGAGGGAGAAGCAGATGTGGGCTAGATCCCAGGACCCTGGGATCATGACCTGAGCCAAAGGCAGACACTTAACCAACTGAGCCACCCAGGCACCCCTATCCTTACGTTTTTATTTCAAATTGAGTTTCAATTCTCCATCAAGACTTCCTAAAAGCAGGGATGTATTATTTTGCACACTGTTTACTTAACGATAAGCTCCTTTAGGGCAATATCATGACTAAAACATCTCTCTATGCCAGTACAAGCATAGAACAGACAACAGCAGAAGCTTGACAAGAGTTTGTAAAAATTATTTGTAGAACTAAATATCCTCATTAGTGCCTACAGTAGTGCTGGGCCGTAGCAGGCTGACAATAAAAATACACTGACTTGTGAGTTCCAACAACGTCAAAACCTTCTGTCTGATAGTAGATATGATTCAATTAGCCAAACTAATTCAAAACACAGATTCATATGAAGCTAGGTGTAGGTAAAGACTGCCAATCATAATCAATGACAGACATCACTGTACACACTCCCTCTACTCACACCATTGTAATTAACTGTTAAAGTGCAACTCAATAGTTTCCTTAGTTTCCTTTTCATAATGTCAGAGTGCTAGAATTTTTTCTCATGTCTCTTGGCTAGGTACCTTAGAACTACCAACTAAGTCTTTGATGACTTGTCACATGCTTATTGACAGTATTACAACTGTTGCCTCAGGCACTCTCTGTTACCCCCAAGCAACAACTGGATCAAACTGACAAGCTGTATTAGTTAGGAAATCATTGCTGATCTGCATTAGATGACCCAATCAACAAATAATTCACTGGAGTATTATGAATGCAGAGGGAATCATAAACAAAACCCAAATAGAACTTTATAATGAAAGAGCTTCTACCCAATGACTTCTTTCTGTTTGGTTGGATGACAAATGGAAAAGTTTCTTTGGCCTTGACAATTCCCATCAAAGAAATCAGATTAACATAAAAAAGAAACATACATTACATAAACAGTTGATTCTTGAACTGCTAGGACACCAGCGAATCTAATAAAAACCACCAAGAATAGTCACTCAATTCTACAATACAGAAGTCAATGAGAACTCTAATACACCAAGTTGTAAAGATAATAAAATATTCCAATACTCTATTAGAGATGACCTTTTATATCATGGAACAACATTTTTATAATTGCTCATGCTTTGATGGTAAAGCCCCAGAAACCCCAGAACTTAGATTCAAACATATATTCAGTTAATACACTTTGCAAATATTCTTCTTCTAGCAAGCATTTGAAAGGTAACTTTATCTGCCCCCATCTTTTTTTCAGGACATGCACCGATGGTAGTAAGTGATGGCTAAAAAAGTTGAATGTAGGGGCGCCTGAGTGGCTCAGTTGGTAAAGCACCTGCCTTCGGCCCAGGTGATGATCCCAGGGTTCTGGAATTGAGCCCCATGTTCGGGCTCCCTGCTCAATGGGAAGCCTGCTTCTCCCTCTCCCTCTGCAGCTCCCCCTGCTTGTGCTCTCTCGCTCCCTCTCTCTCTCATTCTCTCTCTCTAAATAAATAAATAAAATCCTAAAAACAAAAAGTTGAATGTAGTTTTGAGGGATATTGTTGTTTTAGCTTGTTTGAAAAGGCAATTCTTTCTGAAATGTTTTTTCTTAATAAAAAGCATTTAACTTCTTTCTTTCTAAGCTAATAATAATATAGCATAAAATTTCTGCCCAAGAATAAAATTAGTTTCCTTTGTTGTTTTGTGACTAAAATTCTTTTGTTGTATTGTGGCTTTGTTTTATTTTTGGTGTTTGAATATAATTTGGAAAAATCTTGTCAGGAGCCTAAGTACAAAATGACTTCCAAGGTTAAAGGCTATAGAGTTTGTATCACCAAGAGAAACCAGTTCAATATCATTAGATTGTATTAGTTTTATTATCTCTCTTTGACTTCTCTACTTTATGACCATGAACCTGCAGTTTCTAAAAGTAAGTTCGTTTGTAATTAACAATATAGGTTTCCACATTTCTAGTTTCACACGGATGCTTTGTTATGTCTAGAAGAGCTACCGTTTCCTTTTTATGGTGCAGGCTCTGCTTCTTCAAAGCTCTTTTCACAAAGCAGAGCTCCCCCCCCCCCAAGAATCCAGCTGTGGCAGTTAATCCTGGCTGATAGAGAAACTTCGCAATACTACAAATTCTTAACCTGTAAAACACAGTTAACAGAATATACTTCAGTATACTACTCTTTCTGATAAACTAACTCTAGGATTTTCCCCAAGTATATCCCAAAAGCATTCCCCATTTTTCCAAATTAAAGTTGACTATTTGGGGAGTAAAAGGACCAAGGAAAACATCAGAAAAAAAATGATGCCTCTAATTTTCACAAGATGAGTAAGCTAGATGATATCTGCCATGCATTAAGGATTTACACTGAATAATTTTTCATTAAATCACACATATTTCCCCCACCTCACCGGGATCTTCTTTAGCAATTCACTCTTTCATCCAAACACAAGTAAAATGAGTTTCCACTAAAGCTGAACTTTGACAATAAGAATGCCTTCATTCGTTACATTCTGAGAAGAAAAAATTAATTTCCTTCCCACTAGGTAAATCCATAATACTTTGTAAAACAGCGCAGATGAACTGACTAGAACACCTGCCAAGTCCATACAAACATGTATTTTACATATTTAAATGTGTTTGTTTTTAATTGTTAATTAATAGCAGATATACAGCATGTAGCACAACTAAGGGGGCACTTCATGGTATCTGAAGCCATGCCTCCAAAAATAGTCTGCATTGCTGTTGATTTCACCTGATAAATCTGGCCATACATGAAGCCACTTCTGCATACATTAACACAACAGGTTTTTTCTACCAACAATAACTACAATAAAAACAGCTAACATTTACTGAATGCTTACTGTATGCTATACAATGTAATCACTGGTTTTCAAGGATTACTTCATTTAATCTTCATACCAATTCTAGGAGAGGTGCTATTATTATCCTCATTTTATAATGAGGAATAGAGAGGTTAAACAATTTATTAAGATGACACTAAGTATAACTAAGTATCACTACAGTGATGCTTAGGTTTTGAAAGACTGACACAAAAGTAACCCGGCTAAAGGTATTGGAATAATAAAATTCAGAGTTCTCCAACTTTACTTGGAGTACAAAGAGAACAGACCAAATGAATCCCAGGATCTTTGATCTTTCAATTAATCAGATAAATTAAAAACCAAAACACTAATATTCCAAGTAGAAGCTTTTCCCAGACTCATTATCAAGGTGGCACATAATGATTAATCCAATCAATATTTCAGGTTGTCAATGTCAAAACTGTCTGAGTTTAGCAGTCCTCAGACCTCTCTTACGTGGTCAACCTCCTCCAACTCTCAAAAATACGCACTTCATGAGTCCCTGAAGCCTTATGCTGTAATACTCTTTGTTCCAAGGTTGTCACATTTTTAAGCACTGCATACTCACTTTCCTCTGGCAAATGTGAACTATGGACAAATAGATATTTATACTATCCTCACAAATGACTGAGGTTTCTGTTTGTTTTGTTTTGTGTTTTGGTTTTGCATTATGAAAATGTTCACGTGGGCATTTGAAGCCTTGACATCCAATAAAGAAAGGTCAAATTATATATGATGCTTTGATAACCCATGAACAATATTCTATCATTGGAATGAATGTATCTCAGGCTACCCCATGATCATATTACCAGGTAAACTGGAACCCTTACTTTGAGATAAAACACAGCAGACAGTTGTTAATGAAACCTTAATTGAACTGTCAAAGCACCATCTTTACCAGCAAGCTAATAGGTAATTCACTACTTTTACATAACTGTCCAATACTGATAAGTTATTCCACTAAATTCAGGAGAGAGATAAATCAAGGCTGATCGACTAAATTGTTCAGTGATAAATCTGACCACTTATACAAATATCTTGCTATACCACTTCTACAAATATCTTTCTACAAATATCTTTCTGTGTCTACAAAAAGGAAAAACAGCATCTCTCAAAATTACGTGCAATGTTTTCAGTCATCAGTAATTTTGCGTGCATGTCCAGAAGAAGACAAGAGAGCAAATACAGTTTCCTTTTGTGTAGAATGCCAAAAGAAAAATACTTCCGAGATGCATTAAATAAATATAAGAATCTGAATGAATCTTATGACGCTCAAGTAGTCATATGGTGTTTTAACTGAATGATGTATCACTGGGAAAATATTTTTATGTTCCATTATAATCATTTTAGAAAATAGTTTCAGGTTCGTTAGGTATTCCCTAAATTAAAAAGAAAAATTCTGTTTCAGCTAGTTAATATGTAAAAAACCTCACTAATATCTTTAGCTTGGGTTTCAGAATACTAGTGCAATTCACTCTGGTTTGGTGTTCAAATCCCTAGTTTTAAAAATTTTACTCAGGTCATACAGCAGTTAAATTCCAAATATAATAAGCAATTTAGACAGCAAGTCATCAATATGTAAATGTAAAAATAGAAAAGCATTTGCATACTAAAACACACACCTGGAACTCTTCCTTTTTTTCATACTGAATTGTACTTCACCTGTAACAACTGATTAAAAACACTCAATGCAGCTAACCGGAAAAACTTGGTTAAAGAAGAAAGAACAACCTGACCAGGAGATCAAGCAATCAAACAGCAAAGATTCCACAGCACTGTGCTAAGTGCAGGGGAGAAAAAGATGTAGTCTGGTAGATACAGTCCATACCCTCAAGGGGCTTACAAACGTAATGAGACAAGGCAAACACAAAACAACTGGCGTCCAATAGAAGATGGTGTACAGAAGGAGGTACACTTCAAGTACAAGGAATGAACTCTGCCGGTGATGGAAGGGGTCAATCAATGAAAGAATCTAGAACGGATTCAAATGAAAACCATCTGGTTTTTCGTATATAAGTACTTCAGAATAGCCACTACCAGAATGTTTGCTGTGGGAGATGTTTCAGCATTCCAGTTCCTCACCTTCCTCCCCTTAAAAAGAATCTTTTCCTTTAGCACAGGCTTCAAGTGAAAACTTCTACAAGTCATATCATCATTCGAGAGAAATGTAGAACAGTTTTAGAATATAGCCAAGAATGCTGCAATCCACTTCCCCTTCAGTAGCTCTAGTTCTTGGTGTTGTATGTAAAGCACTAAAATGAAAGAGCATCCAGTCTAAGAAAATCCAAACAAATTCTCAACCGGTACATGACAAAATTTAAAGCAAGGCACAACCTTTTTCCTGTCCATATCCCCCAGGCCCCACAGCTTTGAAATCCTCAAGGGTTAGGCAAGGAATGGAAGTTCACAGTGCATCCCCGGGGATAGGATATGGAAGAGACGAAGGCAGGAACAGACAGGTCCCTGAGCAGAGCGACTGAAGAGGCACCATTACCGGCTACACTCTTTCCCACCAGGAATCCCATACACCTTGGAGGGAGCACTGCAGCAGCAACCTCCTGGGACAGCTAGCTGGGAAAACACTAGACCCGACTAGTTAAAACAACAACAACAACAACAACCACCACCAAAAAAAACCCCAGATCACTTTGTAGTCTAGATTATAAAATCTGAACTATAAAGACGGCCAGATGTAACGCAAACATGACACTTGTATCAATTATAGCCTGAAAAACAATGACAAAAGGAGACATTTACCAGGCTGCTTCCAAAGAGTTCATTTTCCTGTGGTGATGGGGGCTTTTCCGGACATTAACAAGAATCTATTTTTGAATGCACTGAAAACATCAATTCATTTGTCCACACCAAATTACTTAACCCTTGAGAAAAAAATTCAGTTCTAGTTTTGATAGCAACAGGACCTACAATGATAAATTCATTTTATTATAAACTACTAATCTTACTAAGAAGGGCAAATAGACAAAATGTGGCATTTAAGAAGCGCTTAGACTTTTAAAAATACCCTAGCACTAGCAAAAGTGGAACAGTTTCATATGTTTAAAAAGTATACTACTACAGCAACCAACCAAGGGATAACAGCAACTTAAGAGGCAATAAATGACACTAAAACATTACACCGAATGTGGGCCACGGCATAGCTAACAGTCTACTGACCTCATTTGTGGTACTCATGTGTGATGCTATATTTAATGCATTCTTATCAAAAAGCTAAAGCTACATACTTCCCAACTGTAGCTTTATGGTTTAAAATAAACCACTCAAGCAATGACTAAACTGGTTCAAGTATGAACCCTATCTTCCTTCTGGGGATCAAGATCACAAATTAAGGAATGAAAAGGCAAAAAGGAGGGCAAAGTAGTTACGCAGAGTATGACAAGACTATTCTAAGGAATCAAGTTTGGGCCGTTTGTGACATCTGCTGCAATTGGGCAACTGATTCAAACTCAAGCGAACCTAAGAGATGACCAAGGTCTGTAGGAACACACATATCATACAACCACCTAATGATCCTACATTCAGTGGCTTGCTTAGGTTCCAAACCATTAGTGTGGGAGGCAGCAAACATGTATGTGACTCCTCAGAGGGTGTTCTGCCATCATTTGCCAGGACTCGAAAGCATAAACCCAGGCAGCCAACAGCACATTGGGCCTCTGGGTGAGGGTGGCTTCCTCCAGTTGAGCTGCTCCACTTTGGTCAACATGGAGAAAAACATGACAGATGACTGGACCAATCACGACCGTGAGAAGAAACCACGAGAAGTTGTGTCCTTCTTTAGATACTCACCAGACAACACCAAAGGCTCCATATCCAATAGGTCTATCCGGCTCAATATCCAGCTGCTGTTGTGGATGATGCGAGTGTTGATGGTGGTGCGCCTTAACTGTAGCAGCTGCGGCAGCCTGTACCTGAGCTGGGGCTGCTGCAGCTGGTCCAGGAGCCTGACCCGGTGCGGGTGATGGGAAATATGGCTGTTGTTGCCCAGGGTTTAACATGGCTGCAGCTGCGGCCGCTGCTGCGGCTGCCGCAGCTGCCGAAGAGGTATGCTGCTGAACAGGGTGTACAGCGGCAGCCGACCCCGGATGAAGATGGTGTTGAGGGTGGTGGTGGTGGTGAAGGTGAGGAGGAGGGAGGTGTGGAAGGTGGTGGTGATGGTGGTGGTGGTGACCTGCTGCTGCTGCAGATGTACCGCCATTGTAAGCCGCCATCATTTTTGCGTTGGCTCTTGCGCCACAAAGAGACATTCAAAAAAATGCCCTTTGATTGGAAAGCAAACTGGGTCAAGCTGTCATTTGGCCATTTAAAAATGAAGAAAAACCACTCACTCCACCTCAAAAAACCATGGAGCGTAATTGGCTTTATGTCTTCATCAGTCAATCCAAACAAGTTAGAGGATCTTGGTGTTTAGTTTTGGGGTGAGCGTGTGTGGAAGGGTGTGGATTGCCAAAAAAAGAAAAGAAAAGGAGAAAGAAAAAGAAAAGGAAAAGGAAAAAGGGACCCCTTCCCCCCAGGTTTCCTGCCACAAGTGGGTACTAAAACTCCATCCTTAATTGGGGGGAGGTTCCAACTTTGAATGTGGGAATAAAGGCCAAACCTCCCGACCCCCTGAACTCCACACACGAAAAGGATCAGGTAACACGCCACCCTCGGAATCTTGTAAGAGGGTTGACTCATCTACCCCTTCCATTCCCACATCCTTTTCTAAACACCTACCACCTCCTCAAAAATACAATTAAAAAGAAATTCCAACCACCCCAAATTCAAAAGATGGGGGGAAATTTTCGGGGAAACCAGCTTTCCCCCCCTCGAACTCTCAGGCCTTCCTACATCTCCCCCTACTCCTAGTCAGGTTGACCTGATTGGAGGGGGTACTAAACTTTCCAGAACAGCAAAGAGCCAGGGAAGGAGGCAGGAGGGACAGAGTGAGCAGAGGAGGCGACAGGGCAGGACGGAGAGGAGAAAGAGAACCGGGGCAAAGTGAAGGTAAGGAGGTGCAGGGAGGAATGAAAGAGAGGAAGGCAGCACTCGGACGCCCAGACAGAGGGAACCGCCCCGGGATGAGGTTAGGGTCCCGGGGCCAAAGAATAGGAGCCCCGGGAGGCGGGCGGGGTGCAGTCGGAAGCGGGCTGACTCCTGCCCCCGCCGCCGGCTGCTTCTGCTGAGGAGGGTTGGGGGGGAGAGCGGGTGGGTCCCCCCGCGCGACGGCCCCCGCAGGGCTCAAGGCTGCTCCGTCTCCCCCCCTCCCCCCCACCCGGCTTCCCGTCCCCGCGGCCGCTTTCTCCTCAGTCGCTGCCGGCCGCTTTCTCCTCAGCCGCCGCCTCCTCAGCCGCCGGTGCCGCCGCGGCCGGACTCACCTCCCCTAGCAAAGCCGGATAGAGCGGAGCCAGCGGCGGACACGCGCAACCAGCCACCGAGGCCCCGCCCCCGCCTCACACTGACCGGCTGCCCTGGCCAATCCACGCCCACCTGTCTGCGTCTGCCTCCAATCCTGGGCCCGTAGCTTCAGACAGGCGCACTGTTCGGCCAGTGGCAACAAGGTGTGGGTCTCCTGGGGAAATCCCGCCCCCGATCCGGGATGGGCAGATAGAGAGACCAATCAAAAGGCAGAGTTTGGTCTGACCGACAAGACTAAAAGCGAATTAAAACCCAAAGATCTCCGTGACATTTTCTTTCGCCTCTCTCCTCTTTTCTTTTTCTTCTTTTATTTTTTTGGCAGGAGCAGGAAGCTGCGTGCTAATCCCGCCCGCAAAAGCTGGAAGAGAGGGTGGAATAAAAGAACCAATCATGAGCCGGGGACCAAGAACAGAGCAACCAATCCTTGGCTTGAAGACGAAGTGGGATGGGACTGGGGCCAGATAGACACTTGATTTGACAAATGGAAAAAAAGATTGATCTCGGTCCCACCCTTCAGGTCTCCTATAGGTCAGGATTGTGAAGAATTCGCTGTCGTATCAACGACGACCTCTTCGGGGGCGGGGCCAAGTGAAAGGGGTGTGGTCTAAGGAGAGGTGGGCGGGACTGAGACTAAGAAGGCGGAGTCCCAATCGTAGCTGGTCCGTTGATAGGAGCCATGTACTATCCCTTCTTAAGTCGTCAAGTGTGAAGAAGAAATGGGGGGAGCAAAAAAGGGATATCGAACTTAAGAAACTCAAGGTCCAAGGTTACAAAACAAGACAGTCACAGAAGAAACTCAGTAGACTGATAGTTCGTAGCCTATGGCTGGTCCTCCATGGCGAATCCTGATCTTGGTAAAAAGAGGTCATGTCTCCAGCATTCACCACTCCACTCTCAATGGATAATAAGGCTATCGATACAAACCGAAGCGACAAAAGTAATAAACTTAACTACAAAGATCGTAATTTTCTCTTGTATTTTCTAAATTTTCGTCATTGAAATCTTACTAAAATAACATCTTTCACTATCACGTAACCTCACTTACTTGAATTTGCTTTTAAAATATGAAATAATGAGCTCACAGAAACTTATCCTTGCGAAAACTGCACTCAGAACTCTGGAGATCATCTTTGATTTCTCTTTGCATGTCCACTCCTTCCCTTATAATCAAATATCAAGTCCTAAACACTTCTAAACACCCCCCCTTCCTCCCCAGTTACCACAATATTACCCTAATTTATGTCACTACCATCTTTAACGCCATCTCCCTGTCTGCAGGCTAGCACCCTCCATTGAGAGTATAGCAATCTTTTAAAAACCAGGTCTGACCCTGCCTCCACCTTTGGAAAATGTCAATAATAGCTCCATTTGATCTGGTTCTCATCTTGCTCAACGACCTTATCTATCACCTCCATCCTCTATACTTCAGACATTCTGAACTTTCAGTTCCACAAATGGTTGGTGGCTTCCAAGCCTCCATGCATATCTTTGGCCCCAAACACTCCCCACCTGCCTTCCACTCCTCTAATTTATCCTTCACATGAATTTTACTTTTCACATAAATTTTACCTTTTTTTTCTGAAAAATTTTTCCTGACTCTGTTGTAGAGGATGTATCTCTGTTATGTATCTCCACTGCACTGCCTCCCTCACAGCACTGAAAACTCTATATTTTAATTGTTTACTGAGTTTGACCAGGACCGGAAGCTTTTCTGTCTCACTGTATGCTGTATGCCCAGTTCCTGGAGCAGTGTCTAAAAGGTGGAGACACTTAATAAGGAGTTGCATGAGTTATTGAGTGCAGGAGTGGTGGATACCAATCCAAGCTCTGCCATTTACTAGCCCTGGGACTTAGGCAATTTAACTAACCTTCCTCAGTCTCAGTTGCCTCAATTGAAAATGAAGATAAACTGTGCCTCATCAAGTCGAATTGAAGATTAAATGAGGTCATGTATTTAAAAGGTCTTGGCAAGTAGTAAAAGTTCAAAATAGGTTAATTTTCTTTCCCTATCCCCATCCTCACATAATATTTAGGAAGCCTTTCCAATTTCCCAATGTATATCAGTCTCCTCCAAAGTGTAGTTTCCTAGAAGTCTCTTAGAAATGCAAAGTCTCAGGTTCTACCCCAGATCTAATGAATCAGAATCTCACGGGCAAGAATCTGTCTCATAAGCCCTCCAGGTGATTCTTACACTCCTGTCTGAGAGGCATTGGCCTAGAAGAAGAAGGTCGAGTGTTAAACTTTGCTTACTTTTCAGCACCTAGAAAGTATTCAATACATGTGAAATAAAGAAATACATCCAATCCACCAAAAAATGATTGCATGTTAGGAACTATTTATTCCTGCCACAAACATTTTTTGATCACCAGCTATACCTAGGCATGATGCTAAGGCCAACAATGGGAGAGGGACAACACATGACCTAACAAAGTCTCTGCCATACAGGAGCTCTAAGTCTGGTGCAGGAGTTCCCAAAATGGTGTGTGCACACCCCGGGTAGTACACAAAGTGAGCCTTTAGGCACCAGGAGGAAATTAGTACAACTTCTTATTTCACCTTTTTAAAAAGATTTTTATTTATTTGTTTGAAAGAGAGAGAGAGAACGTGCACATGTGCCTGCTTGAGGGGAAGGGCAGAGAGGGAGAGAATCTGAAGCAAACTTCGATGAGCCCAGTGCCCTACTCAGGGCTCATCTCGTTACTGGAGATCACGACCCGAGCCAAAAACCAAGAGCCCCTATTTCATCTTTTAAAATGTCTATTTTGTCAGTGTTTTATAATATACATAGTATATAGAGTAGTGTAATGTGTATAACTTATAAATAAATACAAATATATAAATTGGAGGTTAATGCTCAAAAAATTTTATCAAAAATATTGAGAAATCTGGGGCATCCAGGTGGCTCAGTCAATTAGAGGTCGAACTGTTGATTTCAGCTCAGGTCATGATCTCAGAGTTGTGAGATCAAAGCCCTGTGTCCAACTCCACGCTCAGCACAGAGTCTGCTTAGGACTTTTTCTCCCTCTCCCTCTGCGCCCCCCCCCAGCTCAAACCCTCTCCCTCTCTCTAAAATAAAGAAATAAATCTTAAAAAAAAAATTAAGAAATCACTGGCTTGTAACCATTTAATGTTCATGGTTTAGATCAGCTCTCTGATAGAAATATGAGGGCCGCATATGAAATTTTAAATCGTCTAGTAGTCACATTAAAAAGTTAAAAGAAATAAGGAGGATTATTTTTAATATATTTTACTTAACCCAATATATCCAGAATATTTTCATGTTAAGCATGTAATCCATGTAAAAAAAGATGTATATATATATGTGTATAAATATTCTGATACTAAGTCTTTGAAATCTGGTGTATATTTTGCATTTGCAGCACAACTCAATTGAATTAAAAATTCCATTTCCTCAGTCGCACTAGTCACATTTCAAGTGCTCAATAGCCTCACGTGGCTCGTGGCTCTCATATTAGACAGCGCGGACCTAGATCATGGGTTTGACTCCCTGCTCTGTCCCTTACTTGTGTGATCTTGGGCCAATTCCTTAACCTATCTTTGTCTGAATTTCCTTTTTCATAAACTAGAGAAGATCCTTGACTTCTCCAGTTGTGATGATTCAAATTGACAACCATGGAAAGCACATAGCCTGGGGCCTGCCTAGCTCCTCATCAGTGACACTGAGATGGGTGATTATTATTAGTATTACGATCCAAGGCAAAGTGTCCTAAGTGTCAGATGAGAAATACACTTTGGGCACTGCTCGGTTCATGTCCCCAGCATTCCATCCACGTGGGTCTGGCCTGACAGACACCCAATTCCCCTTAAACACATCCCCAGACAGTACAATATCCGGCCCTTTCCATTCTGTTCCATTTTCAGGAGCTGAGCATGAGGAACGAGAAGTCGGAAGTGAGTCAGCAGGATAGCACTTAGAGCCTAAAAAAGCAAGCAGGACATCAGAATGCATAAGCAGGAATAGAATGTGCAGGAAGTGGGAGGTGATCTTCCCTTTCTTCCAAGAACTGGCTCCCCCCATGAGTTGTCTGTGGAGACTTTGTAGAGCTTGCACCAGGCCGAGAGGTGGAGGGTGATGTGAAAGGACTACAATGGGAGCAACTCACATTCAGCAGAGCTGGGGGCTCAACATGTGTTATCTCATGTGATAAATCATCATTAAATTCTACTTTGCAAATGAAGAAATAGAGTCAGGAAGCCAAAGTAACTTACCTGAACCTCAGAACGCAGGGTAGTGTCCAGCTCCCTGGGGCATATAGTCTTCCCACTGCCCTGCACAGCTGGAAGGAACGGCCAAGGAAGTGATGCTATGATGCATGGGGAAGAATAGGCAGAAATGCTTCCATTTAGGCGTCTCGTAGCCAAAGGCCTCCATCACTGAGTCCATGATACCTTTTCAACAATTATTATCCAACCCCCCCAGGGGCAGAAGGTGGGATCACCTCTGGCCATCCAGCACATGCACCCTTCTGAGTGGTGCTTTCTCCAAGCTCTGACTCCTTCCCACACACCTGGAATATCATTCTACTCCTTCTTCTACCCAAGTTCTACTCACTTTTCAATGCTCTGCTCCTGGAACCTCAGATCTTTCTTGAAGTCTTTCTCTTACGTTAGGTCCTCTGCATGTCTCCCTTCCCTGAAGAACTTAGGCATGCAATGTCTGCAACATTTATTTGAAACATGAGATGCTGTGAAAAGCTTTTCAGCTCTGTGACTTCAGGTACCTAACACTTCTGAGCTTCAGTTTCTTCATCTGTGAAATGGGCTCGTAGTACTAATACCTACTTTGAAGTATAAGGTAATAACTACTTTGAAGGGATATTGAGGAGATTAAATACCTTCATGTGTTCATATACAAAATACCTAGCACAGTATCTGACACGGAGTAGCCACTCAATACAGGTAGCTTCCCTCCCACCTCTATGTATTGTTGACTGATCAATTTTTTTCTGGGTGTCTCCATTTCAAGCGCTCTTCAGTTTGGGGAGTTGGGGTTGGGAGATGGGATGTGATACTTGAATCTTAATAAATTGTAAATTGCTTCTCCCGTTTCCCCCTCATCTATTTTCGTGTGGCCCTTTATCAGCCTTGTGACAGGGCATAAAGCTGTCAGTGCCAAAGTAAAGCCAGAGGTTTGATAAAAGAGAGTGTGAGCAAGGCTGTGAACCTTTGTGCATTTGGTGATACTGTGGGATAAAGACCATGTCCACAATCAATGACAGGGAGGCATAGCCAGGGAAGCCAGACAGGACAGCGGAAGTCTCAGTCTGCGGCACAGTACAGTGTCAGTAGTCAATAGCAACTAAGAATGAGATGGAGCATGGTAACAAGCTGGGGACTGGGGAAGGCCAGCAAAATTCAAGTTCATGTGTTGTCCGGGCCCTCCTCTGAAGGCCTGGGACTTCCTTCCCCGCAGCTAGGCCTCTATTCAACTCAACAACACAACTTAAGCTCCACAAGAGTTCCCTTTGCACATATCTGAGGACCTCGGCTTCATCTTACCCCTCTCTTGTCTTTCAGCCCCTGGCTGGGAAATTTGTCCCATCTCTAAACCCCAGAACCAAACCTTAGCCCTGACCCACACATCCTTGGCCAGGAGAGCCAAGCAATGTCCAACACTTTCCCCCTTCCCAAATGAGTAAGGAACGAATATTTTATCTTAAAATTGGTTTTTAAATAAGGTTTTAAAATATATAATAAAATTGTTATGTTTAACATTTGCATGACTTTGACTTCTTAAGTCAACATGAAAAAGCACAACTCACATGCATTGGACATATGATATAACAAGGCATGTTTCATAATGTCATACAGGAAATGTACTGTGGATCCCTTTTCAGCTTGGACTCCATAATAACATACTTTTTTACTAAAAGGCAATAATGAGCCTAGCACCAAACTTCCAACTATACACCCTGAACACATCAAATTACAGAGCTCAGCCTCCAGAACAGATTAAAGGCTGCCCTCTCTGGAAGTCCCCAGGTTAGAAAGAGGGCTGAGCCTTAAGTAGCCATTCCTAGAGTTAGCAAGTGAAACCAAGTTCCCTGAGACTACACTGAGCACAGCGTAGGCAAAGACCAAGACTGCTTCTCAAACCCTGCTGCACATTGGGACCACCTGGGGATCTTTAAAAACTACTGATGCCTGACTTCAGTGATGTGCTGGTAAATGTTTAACAATTGGCTCCAGAAAGAAAGAAAGAAAAAAAAGAAATTCTGATCTGTAGCCCATTTCCGTGGTGTGAAAACTTTCACCACAGTCGATTTTAAGCTCCCAGTATGACTTCACTGAAGGAGGAGATGGGCAGAGATATACACAATAGGGTCTTCTGAGGCAGATAGCAGCTGAACACTTCCTGGCACCCAACTCATTTAATTGGTATAGGGTGTGTGATCTGGGCATCAGGATTTTTTTTTTAAGATCCCATTCAAAAATTTTTTTGGTTGTAATTTTTCTAGCAGATACATCTTTATTTCCCCAATTTCTTTTCTTTTTTAAAAAATTATTTTAATTCAATTAATTAACATATATTATTGGTTTCAGAGGTACGGGACTGTGATTCATCAGTCTTATATAATACCCAGTGCTCATTACATCAGGATTTTTAAATTTTCCCAGTAGATTCTAATGTGCAGCAAAACTTGGGATTTCTGGGCTAAGGGGCTCATAATGAAGGGCCAGAAGCAAGAAACAGGCTACTTGATTGCCTTTCAGTGACAAATACAACCGGCATCTAGATTGTAACGCTTGCCTCCTCAAGTGAGTATATTTTCTTCCACTAGGCAAGCCTCCGTGGGAAACTAGATCATCCAAGGAAGGTCGCTTATGGGCCTGGTCTCAGAGCATGGGGTGGCTGGGAGTATGGGCACAGAGGGGAGGCTGGTAAGAGAGCAGAAGAGCCAGGGTCATTGTGCCAACGTAACTGACTGGAAATTTCTGGTGTCCCTAGAAACATGGATAAATTCCTGCTTCAGGATGCCCCTCCAGGAATGTCATGACCCTTCTGTTAAAACCATCTTTATTCTGGGGCACCTGGGTGGCTCAGTCGTTAAGCATCTGCCTTCAGCTCAGGGCGTGATCCTGGAGTCCTGGGATCGAGCCCCACATCAGGCTCCTCCACTGGGGGCCTGCTTCTCCCTCACCCACTCCCCCTGCCTGTGTTCCCTCTCCCTGGCTGTCTCTCTCTCTCTGTCAAATAAATAAATAAAATCTTAAAAAACAACAACACATCTTTATTTTGACCAGGTGGCAAGCACTTGATTTGTTTAATTCTTTTTTTAAAAAGATTTTATTTATTCATTTAAGACACAGAGAGAGAGAGAGTATGGGCAGTGGGGAGAGGCAGAGGGAGAGGGAGAAGCAGACTCCCCACTGAGCCAGGAGCCCGACCTGGGGCTCGATCCTAGGACCTGGAGATCACGACCTGAGCCAAAGGCAGACGCTTAACCATCTGAGCCATGTGGGTGCCCCAATTTGCTTAATTCTTAATTGTTATGCCTTCATCTGTGCTGATTGAACCCTAGTCATTTTGGTTGAAGTGTACCTAAATTTCCATGTTTTCTTCCTATACATGGCTGGCTGGGCCCCACCTCTGGGTTCCTGCAATCCCTTCTGTTTATTTCTGTCATGGTACTCATCACACAGCATTACAGATGTTTACCTGTCGGAAGCTCTGGGAGCTCCCTAAGGGCGGAGACTGTGTTCTTATTTTTCTCCATTTCCCCGGTTCCCGGTATTGGTTCTTCAGCTGAAGTAAACCAAACTCATCCATTAGGTTATAAAGTATGTTAAAATTACTTTTACAAAACACAAATAATTCACAAATACATTTTTTGTTTTAAAAATTTCGAAGTTTGCTATTTAAGTGAAAATATCCCTTGGCTCTCTCATCCAGTCCTACTCTCCTCCAAGGTAATCACTATTATCAGTTAAATGTGCATCCAAACTAGACTGTTTTATGTGTATTTTCACACACACACTTTTAGGAATATATGGGGGGTTTTGTATGTTTTAAAATACATGTGATTATACTGCACTTATAGTTTTTATAACATGCATTTTTCACTTGACAGTATGTTTTTGGTGATCTTTCCATAATAATCTGTGAATTGATTTTTGTTCTTTCAAAATGCTGAATTTCTGGGGCATCTGGGTGGTGCAGCTGGTTAAGCGATGGACTCTTGGTTTCTGCTCAGGTCCAGATCTCAGGGTCGTGAGATGGAGCCCCACGTCAGGCTCTCCCTCTCCCTCTCCTTCTGCCCCTCCCACTCATGCTCACTCTTATGCTCTCTCTCTCAAATAAATAAATAAATCTTAAAAACAAGACAAAAAAACCCCCAAAACCCAAAATGCTGAATTCGAAAGGAGATCCTGAGACAAGAATTCAAGTGCAAGTACTTCAAGTGGGAAGTGATTCCAGAAAATATCAATAGGGAAATGGGGAAGTGAGACAAGGAAGAGAAAGGAAGCCAGTAAAGGGTGTTTCATTAAGCAAATCATCACTGTAGGTAACCAGAGTTCAAGTGCACTGGGGGACTCCAGGAGCTAATATATAACATGAATGTATAATCTCTCTGTCTAAAGAGAGCTGAAGTATTTATACGTTATTTCCCCGTCTACCATTGGTCAAGGGCTGTTTCAGAGAAGCTTTAGCTCCCTAGTACTTATGGCTTGCCTTGTACCTGGGCAGAGAGAGCTCTGGTGGCCAGAGAAAGTCCTTAGTCAGTACATGCAGGAGTTAGCAGTTGGAAGTCTGTCAGCATACAGAGATATGGCAAGTCCCAGGTTATGTGTGTAGAATGCTGACACGGTTTGCCTTACTTTATTAAATAATTTCCCATTTAAGTTGCTTACATTTTTTAGCTTTTACAAACAAGGCATCAACAAATATGCAATTGGTACTTCACTGAGTCCACAGATCAATCTGAGAAGACTTGACATCTTAACAACATTGAGCCTTCCAATTTATAAATACCGTATATTTCTCCATTTATTTAGGTTTTCTTTGATTTCCCTGAGCGATATTTTATAGTTTTCAATGTAGAGGTCTTGAACGTATTATCTCAAATTTATCCAGAAGTATTTCAAGATTGTTAATGTTATTGTAAATGGTATTGGTTTTTACATTTCATTTTCCACTGCTTCATTACTGGTATATAGACATACAATAGATTTTTAAATTTTTAATTTTTAAAAGATTTTATTTATTTACTTGAGAGACAGAGATAGCACAAGCAGGGGGAGGGGCAAAAGAAGAGTAGAGAGACAAGCAGACTCCCTGTTGAGCAAGGAGCCCAATGCAGGGCTTGATCTCAAGAACCCGGGATCATGACCCAAGCTGAGGTCACACGCTTAACTGACTGAGCCACCCAGGCGCCCCTGCTATAGAATTTTTTTATAGTGACACTGTATTCTGTGGCCTTGCTAAATTCATTTATTAGTTCTAGTAGCTTTTTCCCTAGATTTTGAGGATTCTCTAATCTTATTACTCTATAAATAAAAAGATTTTATTTCTTTATTTGACAGATTTTATTTATTTATTTGACAGAGAGAGAGACAGCCAGCGAGAGAGGGAGCACAAGCAGGGGGAGTGGGAGAGGAAAGAAGCAGGCTTCCAGCAGAGGAGCCTGATGTGGGGCTCGATCCCATAACGCCAGGATCATGCCCTGAGCCGAAGGCAGACGCTTAATGACTGAGCCACCCAGGTACCCCTATAAATAAAAAGTTTTATTTCTTGTTTTCCAATATTTAAGCCTTTTACTTCTTTTTCTTGCCTTATTGCACTGGCTAGGACCTCCAATGAACTGTTGAATAAAAATGATGAGAGTAAACTTCTTTGCCTTGTTCCCAATCTTAGGAAATAGTGTTCTACCATTCAGTCTTTCAGCATTAAGGATTGTGTTATTGGTTGGTTTTTCACAGATAATTTTTGCCAAGTTTGAGACATTATCCTCTAGTTTTAACCTGCAAGTATTTTAAGTTCCAAGTATTTGTGTTTACATTTTACTATGCTAAAAGGTATTGAGACTCTAGGTCTTGGTTCTGTTTTCTTTAGCATCATGATAGAGAAAGTATAGTTTTGGAGTTTACAGTTATATGACCTTATTCAAGTTCTCTATCTTCCACCTCAATTTCCTCACTTATTAAATAAGGATATCTAAGTAGATTTTCAAGTTTATTGTGAATGATATTTGGTTTGTATGTATTGGACACATACTAGACACTCAAAAAACATTATTACCCTCCTTCCATCCCTTGCTTTCTATTTATAATATGCTTTTGACTTTATAATGACAGTTATAATGTCTGCCCAAATCTCACAATAGGCTTTTTTTTTTTAAATAGGTACTGGCCATATAAGAAGGTCAAGATCTCATCAGTGGATGACAACTCCGTGGGTCACAATAGCATGTGACATCCAATCAGGCACTTCCCTCTGCTGACTGCAGATTCCATAATTATTCCCAGACTAAGACTTCCTGGGATTAACATGTTATCCCAACCAGTACAAAAGCAAATGCACTGCTCCAAATGATACCTAATTATATCATGTTCAATGCTTTTAATAGTATATCCAGAAAGAATGATTCATAAGTCTTGGCTCCAGTTCAGATGTACAGAGAAACTTTATTGTTAGTTCATACACACATCTTCTTAGGCCTGGAGTTCTCCAGTTCTGAACACAGCAGGAGTTAAGGATACTAGGACAAAAAGTGTAAAAATGATGTTATAACTCTCAGAGCTGTGATTCCAAATGCCAGCCCCAGAGCAAGAGCCTGATGGAGTGTCTCACACAGACCTCTGTAGAACAAGAAATATAAGTATGATTTGTGAGTTCTTCACGAAACGAAATGTATTGTCCCTTATTCTGCAGTTTTATCTCTCCTATCTTTTTGGTGTGAAAATGTCCCTATATTGTTATTTTATGATGATGGTTATTCATTATCATTATTCGGTAAAATAAGTTAGCAAGATTATCTTAATCTACCACATAGTACCAATAAAAAAAATGTTACCGATATGAGAATTAGAGAATATATAACCTCAGTATGCTTAGATTTGTGCTATGATAATAGATTGTCTATTGTCATTATTTCTTGGGGCAACTATCGACCTGCTTAGAGACATTTCAGAATTCTAGCCTCCATCCTCCAACTAGAGAGTGTCAGCCCCAGTGACAGAAGTGCAAGGGACTGGATCCAGAGGGCCTGGGATGTCCTAGTGGATTGAGGTCAACTTCACCTGACCTGAAAAAAAGTACTAATTGTCAATATTGTGGCTCTAGACAGAGGGATATATAGGACAAGTTGAAACAAATATAAAAATGGATAAACAGCAAGAGAAAGGACCCGTATCCACATGTTGAATATTGGGAGGGACCCAGGATTTGTGGGAAGCCTGATGTAGGGCATTAGAGACTGAATCATGAGTGAGAAGAAGCTCAGCCAACTTGGCTGAGGCTTAACCTTATAAGCCTCCGTTTCCATAGCTGCTAAGTGGAAATGATCACCCTGCCTTGTCTCTCTGGAGTGTTTGCCTGTGGATTGAATGATAATGGATAGGAGAGTGCTTTGCAAACTACAGCGTCCCAGACAAATTTAAGAAATGACTCCCTTTTACTTTGTTGACAATCGAGAAGGCAATATTTCTAGACACATGATATAGCTCCAGGCAATCTCTTTACTGAGAAGAGATGATGGAAATGTACATGGCCTGTAGGCTAAATACTGTCAGAACACGTTATCACCAAATAAATCTGGATAATCGTATTTTTAATGCCATGTTCCCAAACCTAGTAACTAGGCAGAAAGGCTCAGCTCTGGCCAGATGCTGGATGCAAAGTGGGGTCTGAGGTTCTCAAAAGGACAGCCAGGGTCTGAGTCAGCTGCTCATACCTCCATATTCTGGGCAAACTTCTCAGATCATATTTGGACTGCAAGGATATGTCGGGGTAAATTCAGAAGGTTCACCTGAAGATCTATCCTAGCATGAGCAGATTTTTCAACCAGCAAATTATTTTAATTGCCCTGAAGTCCATACTGTTAGAATACATTCAGATCATAGTCCGTTCTTTAATAATAACGATTACTTATTCAGGCTACCTATGCAGGAGAACTATTTTAAGTGTTTTAATGTATTACTTTACTTAATCCTCCTGACAGCCCTATGAGGATGCTGCTACCATTATCTCCATTTTTAAGGCAAAGAAACTCAAACACAGAGAACTAAGTATCTTACCCAAAGTCATCATACGTGCCAGAGACTGGATTTGAACAAGGCAGTGTCACCCAGTGTAGGTTAGTACACTGCTCCTCTATTTTAATTAAACACACGCTCTATTCCCGGTGCTGGACCAGTAAGTTACAGGGATTAATAAAATCACATATATGCCCTCAAAAAATTCTCTATCTAGGGGAGTCTGGGTGGTGCAGTCGTTTGAGTGGCCAACTCTTGGTTTTGGCTCAGGTTGTGATCCCAGGGTCATGAGATTGAGCCCCCTGTAGGGCTCTATGCTCAGTGCAGAGTCTGCTTAAGACTCTCTCTCCCTCTCCCTCTGCCCCTCCTACCCCTTAAATAAGTAAATAAATAAATAAATAAATAAATCTTTCAAAAAAATTCTCTATCTAGTGGGGAAGAGGTAGGCACAGATAATTATAATACAATGTAGTAAGTACCACAATAGACATGCTTATCCCCCTTGTCCTGATTTATTTTCCTCTAAAGCATCCTTTATTGTCATTGAACAAACTACATATTTACTTGTTTATTTATTACCTGTCTCCCTCTACTAAAATTATAAACTCCATGAAGGCAGGGTTTTTGTTTTGTTCACTGCTATATCCCAATTTCTAGAAGAATGCCTGATAAGTAAATATATTTAGAAGCTGCCTTCAAGGCACAGGAGTGGAAATTAAATAAAAACGAACAGAGATGTCACAAAATATCACATAATTCTTCCTCAGTGATCTGAATTGACAAGATCTTGGTAGAATGGAACGTGTTGAAAAGCTTCAGGGAGAAGAAAGGACATCAGCCAGAACTTAGGCAGTGAAGCTGCCCTTTAAATATCCCGGAGTTATTTTATGTGTATGTACATGTGCATTCCAGTCCATCATCCCCCACACACACACATTCTTTATCCCCTCCAGCCATGTTGAGCCGGTTGTCCTTTTCCACAAACTGACATACATTCACTCATTCTGTTCCCCTTCACTAGATGGCCCTCCCCCGGTGCCCCCTCCCCACCCTCACTTTCTCTCTGCTTTACCATCACAGTTTAATCCTTCAAAAGTCCTATCAGTTGTTGCTTCTTCATTAAGATGACACGCTTCTGTGCTCCCGTAGCACTCTCTAAAGCCATTCAGTACCCAGAATCATAGGTGTGCTTGTCTCTGACCCTCCACTGAAGGCTCCTTGAGAGCTGAGTCTATGTCTTATTCAGCCTGTATTTCTAAAACCAAACACAGTGCCTAGCATGAGAATAACACTCATGAAATGTTTTTGAATAGTTAATGGAAAATCAATTTCTCTCTCTCTCTCTCCACACACACACACAGACACACACACACACGCACACACACTCATTGCAGGGACTCTGCTCTAGTTCCAGAACTCCTTTCACTAAGTTTATGAAAGTGCTCCACATGGAAATTGTTCAATAAATTTTGAATAAAAATGAACAAAAAATTATGGAGAATGATACCATGTGAGTACTTGTACTACCTGTATTTGCCAAACATGTTACAAACCTATACAAAGCTACAAAGTAGTGTGCTAATTGTGCAAGAATAAACAGGCAAATCAAGGAAACAGAATAGAAAGCCCCTAACAAATCAAAGTATGTTTAAGTACTATTTAGTGAAGGTGGCATTTTCTGATCAATTAGGAAGTGGTGGATCATTCAGAAGATGCTGGGACAGATTAAAAATGTGGGGTGAAGCAATTGCACTACTAGGTATTTACCCCAAAGATACAGATGTAGTGAAAAGAAGGTGCACATGCACCCCAATATTCATAGCAGCAATGTCCACAATAGCCAAATTGTGGGAGGAACCGAGATGACCTTCAACAGATGAATGGATAAAGAAGATATGGTATATATATACAATGGAATATTACTCAGCCATCAGAAAGGATGAATACCCACTATTTGCATCAACATGGATGAAACTGAAGGGGATTATGCTAAGTGAAATAAGGCAAGCAGAGAAAGACAATTATCATATGGTTTCTCTTACATGTGGAACATAAGGAATAGCATGGAGGACATTAGGAGAAGGAAGGGAAAAATGAAGGGGGGGGGGAACAGAGGGGGAGATAAACCATGAGAGACTATGGACTCCAGGAAACAAACTGAGGGTTTCAGAGGGAACGAGGTTGGGGGATGGGTTAGGCCGGTGATGAATATTAATGAGGGCACGTATTGCATGGAGCACTGGGTGTTATAGGCAAACAATGAATCATGGAACGCTACATCAAAAGCTAATGATGTACTGTATGGTGACTAACATAACATAATAAAAAAAATAGGAGTGGGGGATTGCGTAGTGAGGAAGGTTATAGCACATCTATTCAATGGAACTTTATATAGTCATTAAAATTCTTTTTTTAATATAAAAAATGTGAGGTGAAAAAAAGTTAAATCCCTATATCATACCATTTACTGAAATAAATAAAGATGAATTCAATAACTCATATTATTGTTTACTATATATCAGACCTGATACCAAGCATGTCACAAGCCTTTATTAATTTGAGCATCATGACAATTCCAAGAGGTTGATATTATTCTTTTATTTCTGTTTTCAGATGAGTAAACTGAGGCTCAAAGAGTTTAAGTTGACCAAGTTCTTATAGTTTAGAGGGCACTGGTATTCAGACCCAGGCCCAGCTAATGCTACAACTCTTACTCTTAACCACCACATTACAGTACCTCTCGCTGAAGACATGAAACAGATCAATTGCCTCTAAAAGAAAATGTTCAGGTGTCATATCTCATTAGCCTCCTCTAGTCTGAGACAGTTTCTAAGATGTTTCTTGTTCTCGAGGACCTTGGATGTTTTGAGGGGTACTGGTAAGTTATTTTGTGGAATGTCCTTCAGTTTGTGTTTGTCTGGTATTTTTCTCAGTGTTAAACTGGGGCTATGGGGTTTGGGTAGGAAACACATACCATTGAGGTAAAGTGCCATTCTCATCATATCATATAAAGGGCGCATCACTGTTGATGTTGACCAGTCACCTGGCTGAGGTAGTGATTGCCAGGTTTCCCCATTGTAAAGTTACCCCCTGCACCCTCCTTCCACACCAGACTCTTGAGAGCAAGTCACCAAGCATAGCCCAAATTCAGGGTGTCCTTTTGACACAGCTTCTTGCCTTCCTTAGGAAGGCCCTTCACCTCAGAACAGCACCCACTTTGGGACCTCTACTTTAAGACAGGTCACTGTGGGTTGGCTCTTGGAATTTTTTAGAAGGGTGCTATTTAGAAGACTTTACAAATCATACTCAGTTGTACAGGTCCTTGTGTGAACCCCTGAGATTAATAGTGGGAGAGAGAGGCTACCAATGGGCAGATTTCCAGGGCTTGCCGATGCCGCATTCCCATTTTAGTTCCAACTCTCCCCAGCTAAGCCCGTATCCTCTGCCTTGTGTTTCACCCTCACCAATATGTGTATGGTAGAGCTCAGTACATTTTACTGCCTGGTGGACTTTTTAACTTGTAGGTACTCATTTACCCAACTGCATGATTCCCCAAGGCTTTATTTATGCTGGCACAAGTCAGCACCCTTTTTTAAAAAAAATGACGTTGAGATATATTCACTTAAATAAATTAATGTACCCATCTCAGCGGTTCCCTTTGGCTATATGCACAAGCTTACATTCCAAAGCATGTGACCCTAGCACTGAAAAAACAATGCTTCAGGTCTTATGATGTTACATGTGGTTGTGAGCATTAAATGAGGTGATGTACAGCCTTTTATCCAGTACCAGGTGCATAGTTTGCACTCAATAAATATTAGCTATTGTTATTGAGAAGTACTAGGGCTTTCTTTTTATTATCTTTCTTGGTATTTGTTAAGTTATGCAATAGGTTGACATTTCTCCAAAGAAGACATATGAGTGGCCAGCAAACACATGAGAAGATGCTCAACAGGGGCACCTGGGTGGCGCAGTCATTAAGTGTCTGCCTTTGGCTCAGGGCGTGATCCCGGCATTCTGGGATCGAGCCCCGCATCAGGCTCCTCTTCTGGGAGCCTGCTTCTTCCTCTCCCACTCCCCCCGCTTGTGTCTGCTCTCTCGGTGGCTGTCTCTCTCTCTCTCTCTGTCAAATAAATAATAAAATCTTAAAAAAAAAAAAAAAGAAAATGCTCAACAGCATCAGTCACTAGGGAAACGCAAATCAAAACCACAATAGGTACCATTTCATACCTGCTAGGATGACTATAATAAAAAAGCTGACAATAAGTGTTACAAGGATGTAGAGAAATTGGAACCCTCTTACATTGCTGATGGAAATGTAAAATGGTTCAGCCACTGTTGCAAGCAGTTTGGTAGTTCCTCAAAAAGTTAAACGTAGAATTATTTGACCCAGAAATTCCACTCCTAGGTATATACACAAACAAATTGAACACTTGTACTCAAATAAATACACATACATAAATGTACATAAGGGTGTATTCACGGTAGCCAAAAGGTGGAAACAGCCCACATGTCCATCAGTGAGCGAGTGGATAAACAAATTGTGGCTCATATGTGTAATGTAATATTATTCAGCCTTAAAAATGCATGAAGTACTGATATATGCTGTAATGTGAATAAACCTTGAAAACATTTTGCCAAACGAAAGAAGCCAGACATTGAGATCATATATTGCACAATTTCACTTATTTGTGTATTTATTTTAAGTAGGCTGCATGCCCATTGTGGGGCTTGAACTCATAACCCTAAGATTAAGCATGGCGTCCTGTACCCACTGAGCCAATTGGGTGCCCCACATGATTTTATTTATATAAAATATTCAGAATAGGTAAAACACAGAAACTGAATGAAGATTGTGGTTGCCAGGGGTGGAGGGAAGGGAGAATAGGGAACAGCTGCTTAATGGGTACGGGGTTTCTTTTTGGGGTGATAAAAATGTTTTGGAAGATAGAAGTGGTGGTTGGACAACATTACAAATGTACTACATGACACTCAGTTGTTCACTTTAAATAGTTCATTTTGTGTTATGCGAATTGCATTTTTTTTAAAGAGAATATTCCTTTTAAAAAGGAAATCATATTGTGCCACCTTTAGTTGTTTTAAATTAGGTTGAAGAGGCAGTTTGAGCCATGTCAGGCAGGACCTTAGGCTCAAGCTCCATGGGATGCCAAATCATGATCCACCAAAAGCCATTTACCACGAAAGACCACTATCTCAGGGACCAGAAATATAGACCAGCACTTTCTCTCCCTATAAGAGAGGAGGTCAGAAAGTTGCTTGAAGGCACAAGGAATTCGCCCCAGGGGTAATAGATTGATGGATGCCTACTGATACCAGCCTTGGGTGGCCTGATCTATTCTTTTCATGGCAGAGGTGGTTTTGCCAATGGTCCATGATGCTCCAAGTCTGATTTTTGAGACTCCCTTGGAGGTGGTCACTACCAAACCCTTGCTTCAGCAACTTTCTTTTGTCTATGTTCTCTTGACTGCCCAACTTTCTTTTACCTCTGCACTACCCACCTGTTCACTTTGACACATTCTTTAGTCTTGTTAATATCTTTAGTTATGCAAAGGAGCTACCCCTGTCTCTTTCAGGTGATTATGCATATGTGTAATCCCATCCATTATCTAATTGAGGGTCCAAGATGTGTGTGTGTGTGTGTGTGTGTGTGTGTGTGTGTGTGTGCATGCGTTAATGGGTACCTCATTTATAGACTCTGTATAGCCACAATAGTGTCAAAGTAACCCAAGTGGCTGGGTAATTCTCAGTTTAATGGTTTTCAATTAAGTCTAGAAGTGAGGATACTGTGGAAAGGGAAGTGAATCAAATCACTTAGGGAGATTTTCTGAACTTTACATGATTGACATTCTACCTATTGACAACTCTGGTAGACCAGAGGGTTGGGGTGGATTGAGAGGACAAGAATGAGTATTTTGGATAACCTCCAGCGGTGATTCTGAAAAGTCTCTTTCTTTCTTCCCCATCTTTGTGAGAACTCTCATATATTTCAGGGGAGCCACTGATTGTGGCTGGGAACTTGAGACACACAGACCCTTTTATCAAAGGAACTACACCTTTAGGCTGTGATTCCAGAGCCCAGCTGCTTTTGAAGAGACAGGAAGATCCTACAAAACTTCCTTGGATACTTCTCCATCAGCCAGGTCTTTGCCACTATTTTTGTTTCAGAACCACCCACCTAGTTGAGGCTTTCTTTCTCAGGAAAAGCATTTATCCACCAGAGTTCTCACCCACCAGAGAGTGGGAAAGAAGAGGACTGGTGGAAGTGGGAGTTGCAAGGCTAGAGGAATATTTTTCCTCTGATGACTGATTCCCCACCACCACTACTTCTTTGTGACAGAAAAGATTGACTAAAGGGTTTTAGAAAGTGAAGGAAAATGAATGAATTCACAGTCATTTTGTGATGGTAGAAGGTAAAGAAGCAAGTTAAGTATTCTTTACAAATGGTCAAATACCCCAACTCACTTGGCATTTGGGTTGGCAAGATAAGCAGAGTGTAATGCCAGCTTCAAATTATTCCAGTTCCAGGGGTGGTGTTTGTCAGTGGAGGTGATTCTTTTCCATGGGAGATTTGGAGTATGTGCAAGAGGAAAAGGAACCAGTATACCTGCTGGAATTCTAACAGCTTTGAGCTGGCCATTTGATTTTTTGGGTCTGGACAACAGTAAGATATGAGTGGTTTTTAACAGTGGGATTTTAAGTCTATCAGCATGTCAGTAAGATGATTTAGCACAATCTACCAGAGCATGTTTGGTGATAATAAGAAGTGACTCCGTCCCAGCCCTTCTCCCTGAATTTCTCTCCTTAAAACCAAAGGCCACACTAAGAGTTTCATCCTGACAGGTGGCCAAATCCACACGGCAGTGACTAAGTGCTTTAGAATTGCAGCTTCCAAAATGGAATTGATTCCTTTGGCAGACATGGCCATGCGTGGCAGGCTGCTCTCAAGCTAACCAAAAATCAAAAAGTGGTTGTCTTCTGCTGAGTTTGGTTTGTAAATTGGCCAGATGTGGTCTACAGAAATCTTTTGTTTGTGCACATGATATTTTTAAATTTTAGTTTGAACCAACATTTAGAAATCCCTATTTCTGGCCTTGTTTTTAAAAAAATCAGAACCTCTGGTAATACTGAGTTTGCATTTTTGTATAGCAAGGGTTGACTGGTACTCAGAAGCAACATCTCCCTTTAGACTGTTCACCTTAGTCCCCACTACTCACATAGCACATAGATGTGCTAATATACTTATTTGAATTCAGACCTCCTTCAGTGTGCAGGCAGCAGCCAATGTGTCCCAGAACACTTAAAAATGAAAAGAGGAAGCATCAGTCCCCTATGTAGAAAAGCCTAAAGAGAACCTCCAAGTGTACCCCCCCAAGTTGTAATGGGGCAAACACATGGGAAATTCCCCAGAGATTAATTAGAAATCCTCCTGGAAGACATACCAGATGGTGAAGAATGCAGTGGCTGCTCTGTAATAGTGCAGAAGAGGTTAACATTAATCCCCAAGGAAACGGTTATATCTTCCTTCCAATAAGCTCATTTCTAGGCTCATTGGATATGCAGTAGCTCTCAAATGGAGTATGTTGGGGTTAAGAACATGTCCCTGGTTTTGATACATTGCCTTATGATTGAGAACCACTGTCCTAACCAGTCTTTAATACTGCGTGACCATTTCCATGGGAATTGTAGCTCTTTGTAGTGCCTTGTCTCTGAGTCTCCTAAATAGTGTTTTAAAACTAAAGGCAGAAGGGGAAAGCCTGAGGCTTTAAAGGTTGCCAAGAGAAGTGGTTCCTGAATCTGTCTGTGCATCACAATCCTCTAGAAATTTTTAAAAACTCAGATTCCTGGGCTCTATTCTGCACCTACTGAATTAGAATCTTCGGAAATGGGGTCTATGTATTTGGCTTCCTAACATGCCCAAGAAGTGACTCTGATACAGCCATCCTAGCACCAGCTTGTGCTTCTAAGATAAACTTTTGAAATGCACTGTCTCACAGATGTGAAAAATGCCCCTGGACCTCCCACATTCATCCTGGAACCATCAGCTCTGTGCCCCTTACTCAGCCCCTATTATGCTAACAGAGCCTTTTGTCTTATTGGAGTCTCTGAAGCCACAGGTAGGTAGTATAGTCTGGTGTTAAGACTGAACTGTTTGAATCTTGCCTCTGCCATTTGCAAACAGTGTGGTCTTGAGAAAGTTATGAGCCATCCTCAACCCTTAAGTTCCATCCACATCTGTGAGATGGGGATACTACCACTTATCTCCAAGAGCTGCTCTAAGGACTTGCTGAGATAACATGCATACAGCATCTGACTGAGACTTGGGTCCACGGTAGTTATGCACTAAATGCTGGCTCACCTTCCAGAAGGAATCATCTGAGTACTCTTAAGAAGTCTTTATCAGGCTTCTTCCTCCGGGCACCCTAATACCAGAGTGCTGATATCAGCCCAGGACTCAGGTGAAGATATGAAAGACTTCAACATAAGGAGGCCTGAAGACAACATGCAGCATTTAACATTTTAGCTTTATATGTCAACATTGAAGTATCTACTCGCTTTGTTAATGTATGTATCATTCAGTTTAGTTCCCTTAAACAAAACAAAACTATTCCCTATGGCAACAGTTACTATTTTTTTCCTTTTGTAATCCATGCTTGTCTCTGGGGAAGAAGAGAGAAAAGAATTATTTAAACTGTATACTCTCACTGTAAGTCTAGAATACCAAATCCCCCCAGATGTGCCCTTAATCCCTTGATAATTTGTGAAAAGCTAAGGCAGCTATACACTATTTTCTTAAAACATGGAAAACAAAGCCACAGAAAATGCAACTCTAAAAGACATTAATTTCAAGCCAATAGGGGCTCATTAAAAAACTTTTAAAAGTTATACTGTTTGCAAAACATAAGCTTTATGTCAGAATCAGCTTCAATAGATAACTATGCAACATTTCCTGAACAGCTGGACAGTGGTACGGATTTAGAAAGTTTATCTATCTGATCATTTTTTAAAAAGATTTTTTTATGTATTTGACAGAGAGAGACAGCGAGAGAGAGAACACAAGGGGGGGAAGCGGGAGAGGGAGAAGCAGGCTCCCTGCTGAGCTCCCATGTGGGGGCTCGATCCCAGGGCCCTGGGATTATGACCCAAGCTGAAGGCAGGTGCTTAATGACCAAGCCACCCAGGGCCGCTATCTGATCATTTTTAAAAAGATGTTGTTTAATCTGGTTTGTTTGGAACCAGGTACTTTCTGGTATTACTAAATGCCAAACCTATGGACTCTAACTTGAGTGCAAGTTAGAGTCTGAGTGCAAGCTTTGTCAAGAGGGCAAGAAGACAGGGAAACCCTGATCAGAACCATGGGCAGAGGCCAGGTTCCGAAATTAGAGTAAGGAAATCCTGGGGAAGGAGCTGTCCACGCCTTTAGTGCTGATACCCCCAGCAGGGAACCCACTGCGAAGCTATAGGCAGAAGCAGTGTATGGGACAATCTTGCAGTCCTAGGAGAGCCTTACTTAGTGAATTTATGCACCCCAGATAGGGGTGGGGGTATTTCTAGATCAGGATGGAATGCAACTGGATCAGGTAAGGCTGTTGAAGCCTGATGCCTTTGCTCTGCCCAAATGTAGAAATTGACCCACAAATGACCACAAAGGGCTTGGGGGTTATCACATCCCAAGAATCTCAAAAGGGGAAGGGGAATGGAACTGATATTTGTTGAGCACCTAATTGCCTCTGGTAGGTTCTTTACTTCCAATCACTCATTTTACCTTTAAGACATAATTATCATTACTCTCATTTTCAACTGGGGAAACCAGACTCAGAAAGGTTAAGTAAATTTACTCAGTGTCACACAGCTAATAAGTGGTGTGTCCCCCTCCTTGAAATACAGCCTCTGCATATGAAATTTGTTTCACTTCCAAGCTTGTATCCTTTTCCAGCTGACATTTACCTAGGGCTGACGTCAAGACATAAGAGGAACCATGCCTATTACATGGAAAGGAGGGTGGCCCTGAGAAATCAAACTCAGGAGGCAGGGATTGAGGCCAGAATCTGAAGGCAGCATGTTAACTCCATTGCCTCTTTTCTTTCTGATAGATACATTTGGTGAAAATAATGCTCATCTTCTTTCTCAACTAGAAACCCATCAGTTGTAGTTACTAACAAGATGTTTATCAGTAAGAACAACTCTGCCAATAAATGGAGGTGATCTCAATTCTGATATCCTTCCCTGCATAGAGAGCACTGGGGCATTTAATATGTCTGAAATGAACTAACTCCTCACCTCACTCTACTTTTCCTCAACGTTTCGGTCTCAGCTGTTTCACTGAACCAAGCCGCAAATCTGAGATCCATATATACGCCTTCTTCACACTTGTTCTCCTAACCTTACCAAAATCTACTGGTGGGCATTACTCCATATATCTTTGCAATTCTTCCATTTCTCTCATTTCTACTGCCAGTGCCCTGGTTCAGGTCGTTATCATCTCCTGCCTAGACTATTGTGGGAACTTCTGAACTGGTCTCCTTGCCTCCAATTTTGCCCCCCACTAATCTCTCAAAATAATAAAAAATGCAAAGCTGACTATGTTATTCCCCTACATTTAGTGTAGCGAGCATAGTGTTTAAGAGTGACAGCTCTGGAGCCAGACTGCTGGGGTTTGAATCCCCGCTCTGCCATTTACTATGTGTCCCTGCACAAGTTACTTAACTTTCCCATACTTTAGTTTCTGTCTCTGTAAAATGGGAATGATGATAATGGCACTTACTTCAAAAAGTTGTTATTGGGGGTTCAATAAAACAGTACCAGTCATTGCCTTATTTCTCTAGTCTCCTTTATAGCAAAACTGCTCGAAAGAAGTGTCTATACCCACAGCCTCCAATTTCTTTCTTTCCTTTACATTTCTATTTTTTACAAACATTTTTTGTACAAAATTTCAAACATACACAGAAAAGAAAATGGTTTAATATATTCCCATGTGTTCGTCACCCAATTTTGAATAATTATTAATTTATGATAAGTGTTGTTTTATCTCCCACCCCTTCTCGTAGATTACTTTGCAGCAAATCCTAGACGTATAATTTCATCTGTAGATATTTCATTATGTACCTCTAAAAGATAGAAACTCTTTACCAAAAACTCCAATACTGTATCACATCCCAAAAAATAACAGCAATTACTTAATATAATCAAATATCCAACCCCTATTCAAATGTTCAATTATTTGAAATGTCAAGATTTTTTCTCCCAGTTTGTTTGAGTTAAGATCTAAATAAGGGTCATTCACTGTAATTTGTTGATTTACCCTCAAATCTCTCTTAATGTATAAGTTTCTCCCTCCATCTCTTTTTTTTTTCATTTTTAAAATGATTTTTTTAAAGAAACTAGCCATTTTTCCTGTAGAGTTTTCCATAGACTGGATTTCCCTGATTGCTTTCCTGTGGTGTTGCTAAATGGGTTCCTCTCTTCCTATGGTTTTTGTAAATTGATAGATCTAGAGGCTTAATCACATTCAGGTTCCTTTTTATTCAGGAGTACATGTCTTTTTATAATGCCAATGGTGAGCATTGTTAAGATCCATTTATTCATCAGAATCTGAAAAATAGTAATAGTCTATTATTTTGTCCTTATTTGCTAGCTGAATATTTCTATAAGAAGAAACTTCTTCTCATCAACTATTTGGTCATCCTGAGGAAAAGGAAGATAAATATTTGATTTCCCCCTTTTTTAAAACTAATTTTCAAAATAATGAGTTGGTCCACTCCCATTTCCTTCTAAACCTACTCTAATAAGGATTTCACACCCCGCTATACACACCTTTGAATCTGCTATTGTTGAGGTCACCAGTGAACTCTGTTGATAAATTCAAAGGTTATTTCTCATTCCTCATAATGATCCATCAACAGTATTTAACACTGAGGATGCCATCATTTCTCATGCCCTTCAGTGCTATCCCTCTGGCCCAAGACACCATCATCTCTCGCCTGGATTATTGCAATAGTCTCTGGTTCAAGCTGTCTTCCTAATCCTTATCATTCACTTTCACTTGTGTTGCAACCACTCAATATTTGAGACTCAATTCAATTTGGTCGTCTCTTCTTCGCATATAAGCCACAGCGATCCTTTTAGAATACATTAGATCATATCACTTCTCTCTTTAAAACCCTCCAAAAGTTCTCATCATACTCAAAGTCAAAGCCAACTCCTTACAATGGTCTATAAGGACCTGCATGGTCTGCACTCCTTACTTCTTCTCTGATCTCATCTCCTACTAGCTTCCCCTCACCTGCCCAGTTCTAACCACACTGGCTTCCTTGAATAAGCCAAGAACGCTCATGCTTTAAGCCCTTTGTATTTGCTGTTTTGTTGGCTTGCAAGTCTTCTTCGTAAGCTCTTACCTCACTCTCTTACTTCCTTCAAATTTTTGCTCAAAAGTTACCTTCTTAATGAGCCTGTGCCTGACTTCCCTTTAAAAAACTGCACTTTTCCTGGCACGATTATGCCCTCTTCCTACATCGCTTTCCTCCATTTTATTTATCCCCACCTATGTGCCTCATTTATTTTGTTGGCTTGCTGCCCCCACTTGAATGTAAGCTGGCAGACGGTGGGATTGTTATCTCTTTGCTTCATTCAACTGTTTTCCTACACTCAAGAACAGAACCTCACACATGGCAGTACCCCAGGAACAGCTTCCCGGGTACACAACTGTAGCACTTGCACAGGATTCACTCTCAGAATGGGGACCCCCATTTTTGTAGGTTAATATTCTGTGGTCACCATCTTGAAATTCGTAATAATTTTATCTTTGAATCTGTGTTTAAAAGAGAAGTATGATGGAACAGTGGAGCACACCCCGGGGTTTGGAGCCTCAGTTCACATGTGATCCTGCCTTATTGCTCCCCACCTCTTTGGGATGGGTTCTTGCCTACCTGCTCCTCTGCCCTTACCCTGCAACCACTCCCACGCTAGGTCCTAGAGGAGACTTCAGTATGGGCACAGGGAAGATCAGAGTCAGGCGTATGTATGCCCATGGTCCAAGTCGCAGGGCAGGGCACTGGGCACCTGTGATGCTTTCTACTTGCCCTGCCAGTATCTCTGTTCTCCAGGAATGCAGCATTAAATGGCAAATAAAAAAGTACTGTGACTAGGGGAGAGAGAGACAGCAGAAGAAAGTAAAAAGTTTTTTCTTGCTTTTGAACAAGGTCTTCCACAATTTCACACCGTACTGAGCCTCACACATCATGTAGCCAGCCCCATAGTGCTCAATAAATATTTGTGGAGTGAATGAATGAATAATATATGTAAAGCTCTTAGAAGTATCTGGCATGTGGGTAAGCATTCAATAGAAGTTAGCTCTTATCAGCTATTGCCTTATTAATGGCCACTTCTCGCTTTGAGTTTAACACTCACATTACATCCAACCTTGGTTTTCTCCCCACTTCTTGAGTTTCTGGCATGTGTGTCTTTGTTTGTTGCCTTTCTACTGGGAAGTTGGGAATTTTCTTCTCTTTTCCTCTCTCCCGCTTTCATTTACATGGCTACCACTCAACTGAATTTTCCCTTCCTCTAGGAAGTCTTCTCTGCTCCTCCTGGGTCAGATTCTCACCTCTGTGTTCCCTTGATACTTTCCATTCTCTTTCCCTATCATGCTTAGTCTTTCCAAGGTGGGTCTATGTCTGAACTCCATCCAAAGGCCCAAGACTTCATCGGGTGTGGTTTGGAATGTGGTTGTGCCGCTAACCAGGTTAAGTATCTATTCTGCCAGAAGTCAGCCCCCTCTCCGACCCTCTGCCCCCTGAGTTAAGTCATTTCTCTTCCTCTGTTACATGCCTTATCTAGAATCAGGTTGATTGCTCTGCCTTAGTCCCCAGGGTCCCAGGAGGACAGGAACTTCCTTGAACCACAGACTGCACTGGGATCTTGACACTCATCTTGGTTGCAAAAATGGACATTTCTTCTGGAACCATGATGCCGTTCTGCTTAACATTGAATTTTGTTGCATTTAGCCTGTGCATTTTATTTTTCATGTGTGCTTTTTAACAACTCGGAGCCTCAGCATCTTCATCTGTGAAATGTGGATAAGAGTGTCTGGCAGGGTTGTTGATAAGTTAAAATAAAGAATGCCAGCCCATAATAAGAGCTTGGAAAACGTCTGCTACCCCTTCTTGCCAGGTGTATCATTAGCTATTGGTATGGGACTATTCCCATTGGCAAGGGCATTTTGGTTTCCATGCTACCGTAAAGACTTTTCAGCCACCCTAGCTCCAGCCTGTACATCATGCTGGTCTTACTTCAGTGTTAGTGACTATCTCCCCAGTAGGTCCTCCTGGCCTCAGAGAAGAAAAAAAAATCATTGTTTTGGTTCAAGTGTGATAAACAGTGATTGACAGGCCTGAAAAAGAAGCTGTTGAATAACAAGAAAAAAACCTCTAATTATTCCCCTTAACCTGTCTGTTATCCCATCTGTTCAATTCATTCTTTGACAACTGCCTCACCCCCCACCCTGCTTTAACTGTTTGTTTAGGAATAAATCATTTTGAAGAAATGTGTTTTCAAATAAATTTGTTAAAGCTAAAATGTTGACATTTGGGAAACTCTCTGTATTCTGAATCTGAGCTCCCCTGCCCTCCACTGAAAGACTGGGAATCACCCTTGCTGGGAAACCATTGGTGATGGCGACTAACAGGGGTGCCCAGATCCCAAAGGGGGAGACCAACTTCTGGTCTTGGATCCTTTACAATTAGCTGGGTGGCCCTTGGGCAATCCCTTACCCTCTTGAGATGCAGATTCTTCATCTATAAGATGGGTATACCCCACATACTCTTGGAATAATGGATGTAAAAGCACTTTTTAGAAAATATTTTATTTATTTATTTGAGAGAGAGAGAGAATGTACACAAGCAGGGGAAGCAGGGGGAGAGGGAGAAGGAGAAGCAGGCTCCCTACAGAGCAGGGAGCCCCAGGTGGGGTTTGATCCCGGGACCCTGAGATCATGAGCTGAGCTGAGCAGACGCTTAACTGGCTGAGCCACCCAGGCACCCCCGGATGTAAAAGCACTTTGAAAGTGCAAAGGATTATTATTATTCTTACACTGTCCTGAAAATACTGACCAATTCCGTGAAAGAAAAAGAACAACTGACTCTGGGCTGGGTGACCCAGTTCCCGGGCTCTTGGAACTCAGTCTCTGACCTTTGTGTCTCAGCCAGCGTCCTCTGCACAAGTCCTCACATCTCTGTAGTGAAGATAGCCAGTAAGGCCTTCAGGGACTCTCCTGGGCCTGGGGCTGGGGTTGGGGCTGGGGCAAGATGGTGGTGGAGGAAAAGAGGAAGAGGAAGGCTTTTAGAAACAGAAAGAAGGTGGGGGAACTTGGGATTTTACCATGGGAATTCGGAACCATAGTTTTTGTGGTCCTTATGGTTATTATTATCCTGGCCCCAACACTTGCTCTTCCTCCCCCACTATTGCTGGGCCTACCAGTCACCCTGACAGTCATTGTCAGTAACCTGGGCATGGCTGAATTCATGGAGTGGCTTCTCTTGGTGGTGAATCTATTGTGGTCTGCCTGAAGTCCTGGTGGGTGATGCTAAGGGGAGGAGCCTGAACCAGGAGTGGGAGTCCCTGCCCAATCATAGAGTCCACTGTTTGGAGCCAGGCTATTGAATCTTTAAGGATGAATAAGTCTTTTCCAGGAGGACTCAGATGTGAGGATAGGGTACTGCAGACCAAGGAAACAGAAGGAACAAAGGCATAAAGGTGTGAAAGAGCATCCAGGAGGTGTCAGTTCTGTGGCCTACCAGGAAAACAGGGTGTCTGTGGGAGGGTCATGGGAGGTGAAACACAAGAAGCAGATCACGGAGGGCCCTAGGGCTATGCTAAGGAGATATGATCTAATCCTGTAGGTGACAATGGAGGGGCAAGGATGAGTGTTAAGGAAGGAAATGACATGGTTGGATTTGTGGGTCTGGCAGCGATGAGAAGAAAAATCAAAGGGGGCAAGTCCTCCTAAGTTCATCAGTTCTTTGTCTACTCACAAGCATAGCCTCATGGGTTCTGGATGTAGGTAAGCCTGGGATTGCCTGTGGTCATCTGGAAGCCCAACTGTAGCAGCAAAGAATAAGGTCAATATAGACAGGGAAGCAGAGCAGAGAGATTGGCAAAGAGCAAGTGACAAAGTCCCTCAGAAACATCATTTGAGCCCCTGAATCCAGATATGCCTGAAGCTATCTCTAACCCCACTCCATTCTACCCCATCCTTCTGAGTTATATGTGAGCCCATAAATCTCCTTCTTGGATTAAGCTATTTTGAGTTGGGTTTCTCTTCAAGCTATTGCAACTTTCAGCGTCTCAGTTTCCTCCTCTGTAAAATGGAGGTAATATTACCTATGTCATAGGACTCTAGTAAGAATTAAAGGAGATTTTTTGATACAGATAGATACAGATACAGATATGTACACACAATGTGTAGTACTGTGTCTGGCACGTAGAAAGCACTCAATAAATGTTAGTTATTATTATAATAATTATTATCATCATCATTATCATTATCATTAAACTCCTGGGCTTAAGTCCAAAACCATCAATCTGAGCCTACACACCCTGTTGCTAGTAGAGGGACAGCTGTACTTTCCATCAGCTTATTCTCCAAATGCTCAGGATTTGGCAGTTGCTGGTAAAGCATTTTAATGTGGCTCAGTGTTTTCATTTCTGTCATTTTGTTGTACCTGCCCCCTGAGGTGGCTGAAGCAGAGAAATCCCAGAGAAGAAATAAATAAAACAAGAAGCCATGGTAAAGCCCCTTCGTTATTCTTCTAAGTTCAAGCTGTTTTTTAGGTATCTTTTGGTAAGCAAGAGAAGACTTGGAAGCCAGTGGATCAAAGCATAGGTTGTAGCCCCTGGAGGTGACAGATTATGTGGGGCTGGGGCCAGCACGTGACCGGGACAATATGGGGAGGCTTGGCAGACAGCAGTCAGGGCAACAATGCATTCTGGAAACAATAGTTTTCAAATTCATATAACAGCATGAAGATCACCCATCAATTAGAGCCATAGATATTCAGAAGCCAGCTTAGAAAACTCTAAAGATTATTTTTAACTACACATACCAGACAGCCGGGCTGTCTCCTCCGGCAGCTCTGTCAATCTCAGCACATTTGAGTTAGAGTCATGGAAGGTGACAGCAGGGGAAATGGTGGACCCGGACAGCGTTTCTCCTGGGTGTGCAACAATTGAAGAAAAACCTTTAGGCTGGGCAGACCCACCCACAAACCACACCAACATGGCAGATAAGAAGCCCCTTTCTGGAAAAAAATGTAAAAGCCCCTTTCTGTTATCAGTGTTTATCCAGGCCTCGAACCTGTTCCTGTTCTTGATTAATGAAAGAATCTTTTAAGTTCCTGATCCTTTAGCTGAGTCTTTTGCTTTCAGCCCTGCTCCTGTTTTTGTTGTTTGTTTGTTTTTTGCGATTTAAAGATGAAATGCAGCATCTCTACTTTGACCGTTAGTGGTCTCAAGGCTGGTCCTGCATCTCCAGTTAGTCTGCCTTGGATAACACCCTACCTAGCTGGAACTTCATCACGTACAGGTATTTCCTGACCCTCTTCCCACCTTCCTACCAAGGGGATACTGGATAGCTTTTCTATTCTTCCTCCTTCTTCCCCAGAAAGTCTGATTCAGTAGGGCTGGGGTGAAGACATAGCATCTAAGTTTTCAGAAGTATCTTAGGTTATCTGGCGTAGGTAGTCTATGGATCATGCATTCAGGCACACTGCTTCACAGCTTCCATGAACCTTCTGTTCCTTATCTCCAATATTTGTATAAGGAATATTTTCTCTTTAGACAAGGACTTTTAGGTCATACAAAGGAAGTAATTCAGCTTGCAGAGATTTGGGAAATTTATTAACTCCGTGAAGCCAAGAGGCCACAGAAGAATAAGTGATATGACATCTCAAGTTCATTGATGAAGAGACTTTACAAAGATTCTATAGAGAAGATTTTGCCACAATCTTTTCCACTTCTTCCCTCTTCAGTCTCCTGTATCCCATACAAACCCCAATCCCACAGTGAAGAGTAAGAGAAAAAGATCTGTTGGTTTCCTTTCTGGCCCTTGTGTTCTTTCAGATTCCTCATAATGGATAGCATCACTAACCGTGCCTTCAATTCCAGAGGTTTTTACCACTCTAAATACTACCACTATGCTTCAAAGACCCTCAAGTTACCTACATGCTATACATCAGATAGGACAGCTTGGATTCTCGCAAGGCCACAGTATACTCAAGATGAAGGAAAGTTAAGTTGTAGTAGATTTGGTATGAAACACATAAGATAAGAAAGTCACCATGTAAATAAGAGGTAATTCAAGGCCATTTCATCTTGAAGGTGAGATCCTTGCTTTAGACACAGAAGGAAGGGAGAATGGTAGTATTCTGCCTGTTAGCATGCTTTAGTCCATCTCTGTTTGACGTTCAGACCTTTATGTCATTACAATTCTGTAGCATTAGGTCTCTGTGACTTATAATACTCGACTATCATGTTTGATTCTCACAACATTTGACATAGTGTAATTAATTAATCAATTTGCAAATATTCATTAAGCTATGACTGTGTGCCAAGTACTCTGCTAAGTCTTTGATATGTACAAAAGCGATTACATCAGACAAGATCCTTGTCCCCCTGGAGCCTGCAGTCTAGGGGATCATTTCTTACAGGAAAATCAAAGATAAGGGAAGATTAGTGACCTGACCAGAGTTGCAAAACAAGTAGTGGCAAAGTCACAACTGGAAGCCAAGACCCCCATTCTTTTTTCTCTCTTTTTCTGGGTTACTTTCTTAGTTACTGAGATCATGGTTTCTTATCTTGATATCTTGAGATGCAAGTACAGAGACAAGGGCTTTTTGAATGGCTTTTCCTGCAACAGAGTCATGAGATCCTGACCCCTGCCCCCCTTCAACCCTCACTCCTCTGAATTAGAGTCACTGGTGCTTTCTATGTGAAGTTCCAATTCTTCCAAACTTTTAAACCTATCATTCAGGTCAAGGGTTTTCCTCCATCTGCAGTCTCAGCCCATTGGCCAATGGGGTCTGGAATTAGTCTTACTTCTGAAGACCCGGATATGACATGCTTGGAACCTTAGCTTCCTGAATTCTCATCAAAATGAGCTTCCCATTGCCTTCCCTTCCTTTTCTTTTTCTACCCTTCCACCCTCAACCCTGCCATGCTGGTACTATTTGGATGACTGGGCTTCTGCCTGGGGGACCTGCAGAGGACTCTAGTTCTCTGTGGGAGTTCAAGCACTGCCCTAATTTCAGCTTATTTGGTTGGGGTCTTAACACCTTACTTCATTCTTGGAAGTTCTTTTTCCAGGATGGGGAGAAAGGATACTAAGTCCTTCTGACCTGACTTTTGTTGTAATAAGACAAATTATCTGAAGCCAGGAAGCCTGATTTCACTTGGATTCCTTCTGCTGCAACCTAATCTACAGAATGGGAAACCTTGGTGCCTGTGCTAGCTAAACCACAGGTGAGTGTGGACTGCTCATTCTGCATCCTGCCATGTGGTTATGCCAGGGCGCATTCAGGGATTCAGCTTCCCCGGGTGGTCCCTGCCTTTTCACACTTCGGCCTGCTCCTCACCAGGCATGTGGCTGTAGTCCCAGCTCACTGTATGGCTGAGCCTGCCTGAATGAGATCCAAGATGGATTTTCCCTGACCCATTCATCCTCTTTTGCCTTGTGATCAAGTGCATATGTGTTCTCCGAGGGAGCAGAATGAAACCATCTAGCTTATACTATGGTCACTCCTAGAGCCACATTGCCCTTGTTACAATGGTCATTTCCAGCTGAGCCACTCCAAGACGATGTGCGCACATCAGCAGAAATATTTGTAGGAGTTAAACCACCCAATGTAAGTAAAACTCTTTGCATGGTGTCTGAGATACAGGGAACAATCAATTAGCAATTTGTTTAGTGTTGACCCTGGGATCTCAAGTGGAACTAAGCTTGTGGGAGTACAGTTCAGGAGCCTGGAAGAGAAGTTAGCCTGACAACATCTGGCTAGGAATGGAGTGAAGGAGCAAGGGATTCCAACGGATAATCTTCTCTTCCATATTCAGTTTTATTACTATGCTTAAAACTTCTGTAGGACTTCCTGCAAGTCTAAGCACTCACTTATCTAGTTCCCGCAAATGTGTCCCCCCTAGCTTTCACAGGCAGGTTCGGAAGATCCCTAAAATGAAACATATCTTCCTTTTGCCTAAAGTATCTTCCATCTGTCCCAAATTGTAGGAGTCATAGTCACTGTAAAGTGAGAGTCAGCAGAAACAAAAATAAGGGATGTGCATGGACCAGCATAGTAAAGAGAACAAGATTCTGGAGTCAGATGGTTTTGTTTTTAAATCATTTTTAAATGCCCTTTACTAGCAATGTGATCTTCAGCAAATTACTTCACCTCTCAAAGCCTCAGTTTCTGCATCTTTCAAGTTTGAGATGCTTGACCCAGCATCTAGAAGGCACTAAACATTGACAGGTGTCAACTATTATACTATCCTGTTGGTAGGGGACTCCAAAAGTCAAGCCGAATCCCTGAATGCACCCTGGGATAACCACATGGCTGGATGCAAAAAGCTATTGTCTGGAGAAGGAAATAAACTTCAGGAAGAGAGGAACAAAGTTAGTGTGTATGTTTGGGGGGCGGGGGCTGATAGTGGTAAAGAATTAGTTCCACTAATGCTGTCTAGTACACCTCTAAGATGGCCCCCGGTGATACCCATCTCCTGGTATCCATACCTTTGTGTAATCCCCTCCCCTTGAGTGACTAGTGACATGCTTCTAGCAAATAAAATTCAGCAGCAGTGATGGAGCACTTTGAGATTAGGATATAAAAAGACTGTGGCTTGCACCTTAGATGGACCTTCTCCCGCTCTCTCTCTTAGCTTACTTGTGTTGGAGGACGCAAGCTGCCATGTGTAAATAGTCCTATGGAGAGATCCATGTAGCATGGCAAGGAATTAACATCCTCAGTCCAACAAGCATGTGAGTGAGCTTGGAATTGAATCCTTTGGTTCCAGTTGAGCCTTCAGATGAGGCCACACCCCTGGCCAACAGCTTGGGAGTAAGTAACCTCACAAGAGAACTTGAACCAGAGGCACCCAGCTAAGAGACATGCAGATTCCTAGCCAATGGGGACTGTGAGATAACAAATGTTTTAAACTGCTAAACTTTGGGGATAATTTGTTATAAAGATAGATAATATAGCATCTTTGCCACCTGGGCTTTTAATAGAGTTCTCTTCTGCCTTGAGGCTTCTCCAAGGATCCACTCAGCCTGGTGATAATTAGAACTGGGAGACTGGAGTGTGTTGAGGGCACCGGAGTTGCAAGAGAGTGCCTGGAGCAGCAGGAAGTAATTTCATCATGATCTCATCCCTCAAAGATTGGCTGTGGAGCCCAGAGGCTGGAGAATAAAGCCTCTCTGTGGTACAAGTCCAGCTGGGCTGGGCAAGGCCTTAGGGCCAAGCCTGGGCTGCAAGTTTTAAAGACTGTGGACTTCCCCTTGGCAAGGCTGGGGCTCCCAGCAGGTCACAAGGGACAGGATCAAAAATGAGAGGGATTTTAGGCAGCACTACAGAGATTGGAAGCACTGCCATTAACGTTCAAAGGACCAGGCTCTGTTACTTACTAGCTGTGTGACCTTGAACAAGTTATTTAACCACTCTGAACTAAATATTTAATATAGATATTATAATGGTATCCACTTTGAAGTTTTATTTTGAAGATTAAATGGGATAATGTAGGTAAACTTTGAGCAGAATGCACATGAATAGTTGATATTACTATCGTTCCTGGAAGGAGACCAAACTGGAGGTCCTGTCTCGAGTGCTTATGCTGGGGTCTAGGCAAGTGGTAGGGACCAGCAGGTCTTCCAAAGCAGGGTTGTGGAGGGCAATTTGATGAGCTTCTCCCTGAAGAACAAAGGCATGAGTAAAAGGTCACTGGAGATACCAAGAGACTACCTCAAAAGGGAATTGATACTTAAAGATAATTCATATGAAAAAGCCCTGTGGTCTATTGAACATGGGATAAGTTTCCAGGTATAGCTCAACCCTCACATGACCTAAGAAGCTCATATAGACAGCTTATTCTAAGAAATCAATGAGCAAAAATAGGCAGAGGTTTTCATCTAGAAGTCATGACTCATGGTTCTCCAGAGAATTCATACAGGAACAAAACCCAGGAGAGTGAAATCACACCTCATTGATGTCAGCAATTTTACACGGAGAAAAAAGTATCAGTCTAATGAGTTGGAAAACCAGATAATATTAGAAGAGATGTGGTGTTTCAGAAAGGATGCTAAAGTATTTGTAGAAAAGATGGCAGAAAATCCATAATAATAAAGGATAGACATGATGGATCATGCCTGGGCGTAAAGATTTAAAAGGATGAGTAAACTGAGTGATAAGAACACATGTGACCACTCCCCAAAGTGCACAAGGGTCATGTTTGTGAGTCTGCTACATTTTGAAAATTAGACAAGTGTTGAAGTTGCATATGTGAATTTAATGTAATTCTGAAGATGAAATATTGTATACAAGGCCCTACAGAGTGCTTGACATAACAACGTCCATATATGATCAGGCTCTGAAGTGTTTGAAGCATTAGTAGTTAGGAGCAGCAAAAAGTGCTCATTTGCAAGTTACAAATCATCATTTTCCGTATCTGGATTTAGAGACCTTAATTCAACTTTGGGGAAGATTGCTTTTTAAGAAAAATCTCAGAATAGCCCTTTAATTATGTAAAACACTGTACTCACTCATTGTTCTTGAAGGAAATAGTGACATCATTGTTAAACCGATGGTAGATATTGATAAGTGAATTACAACCCTATAAAGCTACTATTTATTGAACACTTACGATGAGATCATAAGGACCACTTGGGAAGCTCATTAAACATACAGATTCTGAGCCCTCTCTGGAAATCCAATTCAGTAGGCCTGGGGAAAAGCCCTGAACTAATAGGCAGGCTAAGCATTCCTCGAATGATGCTGTGGCTTCCGGCCACAACCCCAATCCTGAAGACCCTGGATTGCAGACAAAACAGCCTGCCCAAGGTCACGCAGCTAGCAAGTGGTGGAGCTGGGGGAAGAACCCAAGTCTGCCTGATTCTTGCTCTACTTTAGCATGAAAACCCCCGCACAGTGGGGGAATGCAGTGTCCTCCTAGATTGAAAAAGCATGGAGCTTCTGGAAAGACCAAGCCTCTGGACCACCCTGGGTAGGCCACAGGCATCTGTGTTAGGAAGACTGGGGCTAAGGTGTTCCAGTCTGTGAGTACCTAGGCCCAGGCCTGGCCTGAGGAAGACAAGCCACCCACGCCACTGTCTTCCTCATCCCACTGCAGGCTCCAGAAACTTCTGATTGAACTGATTACAAAGAAGCTGCCATCCCAGATCAGCCAGAGGACTTCACATTCCCCAGCTCCCCTTCTCCTTCTACCAAGAAAGGAGTGCATGCAAAGTATTGGATGACTTGGTTTCAGTTCTGTCTCCAGCCAATGACTTGCTATAGTCTCGGTTACTTATTTTGGCCTTGACTTCCTTCTCTTTTCCTATGCATGGAGCAGAGATGCTCCTCGAACAAACATGACTTAAACTTTTTGACATGTTTTTTATTTCCATGTTCCCAGAACCTCGTGTGGTGCCTGGAGCGCAGGGTCGGCATCCAGCGAAGGTTTGCTGACTGCGTGAATGAATGAATCAGTGACCATCCAGGTTGTGGGGGAGACTCATAGGCACCTGCAGCTCTGCCCCCTGAGGCATCCCCCTTTCTGGTCTTAATAAAGTCCCTTACTCTGTACCTGATGTCATTAGCCAGGACAACGGAGGTAACTTTGGCACAGATGTCTTCTGCTTAAGGAAAGCCCATTGTGTGAAAACTTACAGTTATGGGAATAATAAATTATGATGATGGTGGGTCTTTTAAACAGACATCTGTGAGGAAAGATAAGCAAGATCTCACCATAAAGGCCTTACAATTGTGGGTAGAGCCTGGGAAAGGCTGTTAAGAATACAAACAATGAAAGGCTATCACAAAAGACAGAAAATTGTTTCTTGTGGTCATGATTATGCTTTAAAAACCCCCAACTAACATTTGGTGTGTCTTCCTTTGCATGTCTCTTTCTCGTAGAGATTGTAATGCATATGTTTTGAATCTTACTTTTTAAAATTCTATATAGCATAAACATTTCCCTATGTTGTTATAAACTCTTTGTAAATATCAGACTTAGTGGTTGAATAATACTCCAGTTTATGGATGTGCCATATTTATTGAACCTTTCCCCTCTTGTTTATCATTTAACTTCCAATTTCTTCCCTATTATAGGTAAGTAATTCTGCAAAGAAGATCTTTGTGCATTAAACCTGTTTCATATTTAGGATTCTTTCCCATAGATAGGTGATCAAGGGTCAAAGGCTTGATCTCCGAGAAGGATATTTCTTGAGACTCTTGAAAATATGTCATTGCTAATTTGGGGGATTCTCTCATTTTTCTTGAGAACCCAGGCTCTGGATTCAGACACACTGTATGCAAACCCTTGCTCAGGCACTTACCTGTATGACCTTGGGCACCTTGGCCGAGCTTTCCCATAAGTCTGAGTTTCTTAGGTGTAAATTAGGGGTGATTGAATCCTCCATATGGGGCTGTTGTGAAGACGGACAATCAATACACGCACAGCTCAGTGCCTGGCAAAGAGTGTGCTCCATAAATGTCAGCTGCGATTAATTTGTCTATCTGATTATCAACAAGGATGGACCTTTTGACTTCTGTTTATCGTCTGTTTATATTTCGCATGTGCATGCGTATGTGTGTATAAATTAAGATATATTATTTTAAAGCCCAAAAAACTAAACCATAAAGGACTTGCAAAGAGTATATTTCTCAGGCAACCCACTGCACAGACGGCTCTCTCTTGGGGCTCATGTCGCCCAGAGAAAAGGAGCCACTACTGCCCTATGTTTTCTACACGGCCTCCTCCTTTTTGCTAGTTTTAAGGTCTATCATTTCCTGTCATTTTTCTCTTTAAGTGATTCCTTTAAGACTAACTCCATTCCTAAGTATGATGTTTATTAGCTCACGGGGTCCTGCAGGAACATACCGCCAACTGTGTAACAAATGCAGACGAAAGACTGGATTTGATTTCCAGGAATCTGTGGTACCGCCGACCCCTCTACAAGCACATTTCTCTGTTAGAGCGAGAACTCAGGGCCAGAAGCGGAGCGGGGCTCTGGGCAGCTCTCAGCCCGGTAGGAATGCAGAAGCTGCCGCGGCAGCTCTCCCTCCCATTGACAGTGTCTATAAATCCATTTCCTGTCTTGTAATTATGTTTCATGTAGTAATTAGCCCCTTCATATCAATGAAGCCAAATTTCCATGTGTAATGGAGTGAAGCCTGAGTGTATGAGACAAAATGAAACGCAGCTTTGGCAGGTGGGGGGCCTCCGACAGCTCCCTAGGGGGCAGGGGGGACCGTCCTCTGTCCGCAAGTCCTACTGTGTGCCAGGCTCTGCGCCGGGCCCTTTGCGCACCCTACTTCATATAATCCTCACTCTGGTCTCTTTTCTGCAGAACCTTCACCTTTTCTTTTCAGCGTCAGAGGGCAGCTCCTTCCTTTTTGGAATCTCAGCCGTGCCACAGGCCCTTCACACCCCGGAGGCAGGTGCACGCATGGAGCCAGCAGCGGGGTGGGACAGAGGCCCTGGAAGGCACTTCAGGGTCCCAGGAGCTCAGAGTCCCTCACAGGGACCCCGCTGGGGGAGGGAGGACGTTTGGGGCATCTCCGTAAGCCTTGGGAGGACAAGGCAGGGAGACACAAGGCTGGGGGCGGGGCAGGCAGGGTGGGGGGTACTGCTCTTGGCCTTGAGGAGGGGACTGGGTCTCAGTAACAAAGACTGCTGCCGGTCCCTTCACCTCACCCTCTTCTGTTATCCTCTGCTTTCCTTTTCCTCTCCCCTCTTCTTACGTGTCTCCTCCCCATAACCAGACCGTGTTTGGGGGAATCCATAATCCTTTTGTTTGAAAAAGAATTTGCGTGGGAGGGGAGGGTGGGCATAAATTCTGAGGCTAAGAAAAGGGTAGGAAGGGACATTGGATTAGCCTTGAATCCTTGAGCAAGCTTCTTAGGTCCTGCTGAGTCCCTTAGATTCCTGACCTCTAAAATGGGGTAATAATCGCTGTGTTGCACACCCCACTGGAACCGGGGAGTAGGTATAATATGCCCCATTTTGATTCAAGCCTGTGCTGGTTTTTCAGTGACATATCTGGGGAACCACGTATAAATGCATGTTTATTAGTACGTACACACCCCCGACAACTGAGTATGTATTTTTGGTTTTTATTTATTTCCTGTACTCCAGATTTTTATTTAAATTCCAGCTAGTTAACATACACGTGTAATGTTAGTTTTAGGTGTAGAATTTAGTGATTCAGGGGCACCTGGGTGGCTCAGCCGTTAAGCGTCTGCCTTCGGCTCAGGTCGTGATCCCAGGGTCCTGGAATTGAGCCCCGCATCGGGCTCCCTGCTCAGCAGGAAGCCTGCTTCTCCTCTCCCACTCCCCCTGCTTGTGTTGCCTCTCTCACTGTCTCTCTCCCTCTGTCAGATAAATAAATAAAATCTTAAAAAAAAAAAAAAAGAATGTAGTGATTCATCCCTTACATACAACACCCGGAGCTCATCACAAGTGCCCTTGTGATTAATCCCCATCATGTATTTCCCCCATCCCCCCCACCCCTGCCCACCTCCCATCCAGCAACCCTCAGTTTGTTCCCTATAGTTAAGAGTCTGTTTCGTGGTTTACATCTCTTCCCCCCACCCCATGTTCATTTGTTTTATTTCAGTATTGTTGTGTTTCAGAAATTTAAAACCACCACATATAACAAAAACTAGTTACTACTTATTAACCACCTGCTCTGTGCCAGACCCTATCTAGGCTCCGTACAAATTCTCTTGTTTAATCCTCAAAACCCTATGGGAAGGTATTGTTAGCCCCACTTTACAGATGAGAAAGCCAAGACCCCAGGTTAAGATCATCTCCCAAGGTCATGGATCTATGTACGTGTTGGAGCTGAAATAGGCCTGGGTTCTGAGTCCTTAGTCTCAATCATTATGCTGTTCCTAAGAATCTGGGCTTTTCCATAGCCAGACATTTTTGGACTCAGAGGGAGGATATTTCCAAATACCATTTTCCCCGGTCTGACTCCCACCTTCCAGTCCCACTGTGGCTCTGGTTCAAAGTGATCTAATGCTTGAAATGAAAAAGGCGTTGGGAATGTGCCTTGACTTTCATTTCCACAAAGACCTTGGATGTTTCTCCAGCCCCCTTCCCACCACTCAGGGGAGAGAGAACCTTAGCCAAAGCTACAGGCTCAGAACAGGGATGTTGGGGGCTTGGCCGGGTGATAGCCTTTCCACACCCGGCCTCCCGCTGATGGGATGCCACTGCCTCTCTCTCATATTGCCTTGTGAAAGCACTGTGTCCTCTCTGCCTTCTCTTTTACCTGCCTCTCCCTTCTTGACCAGGTGCCCTCTTTTTCTCATTATACAGACTTCTGGAAAGGTTCACGACAAGCCCAGCTTCTGTGCCAGGCAGGGAGACCCCTTCTCCATCTTTGCCAGCTCAAAAAGCGAGCTGGCAGTTAGCTGAAAGGGAGGAGCGAGAGCTTGGGCTCTAGAGCCAAGGGTTCAAGTCTTAGCTCGGCCACTTTGCTGTGTACCTCGACCTCTCAGGGTCTTCAGCTTCCTCCTTTTTTTTTTTTTTTTTTTTTTTTAAGAGGGGTCGAAGAACACCTATGCTGTAAGGCTGTTGCTGGAGTTAAACAAATGAGAGTAAAGGATCGGGGACGGTGCTGATACATGCGAAGTGCTCAGAGCTCTCATTTTTACCCCATGTCAGACCCTTCACAAAGCACTTTACACACGTGATTCTCATTTTGATCATGCTGCAACCCTATGAAATGGATGTCATTATTATCCCCATTTTGCAGATAAGGAAACTGGGGCTCACGGATCCTAGGGTCACTCAGCAGGTAGATGAGAGAGCTGGGATTCACCCAGGACTGCCTGATTTCCAAGCTCATGCCCTTAACCTCCTCACTGCACTGCCCCTCAAAGGCCTCCTCATGAAAAAAAGTCCCAAATGGCTTCCTCATCCTCTTTCCGGGGCTCCCCATGGGAAACCCTATAGTCCAAGAGTGGCTGCAGCTGGCTCATGTCATGTGAGGAGAGGTGGGAGCAGTGAGATGCCAGTGACCTTGGGGTGAGCTGGACCCTGTGATTGCCAGGGTCCCCTCCAGCATTAATGCTGGGGATGCTGTCGCCAAACTGACTTGTAAGGAGTTTTTTTGTTGGGGGGTGGTGGTCTGGCAGAGTCAAGATGTGATTTGAAGGATCTCAAGAGCTGAGAACAGACAGGGCAAAAATAAACTTTTGCATTAATCCATTATCTTAATAATCGTCCTAAAGATAAGCTTGATCAGATATGAGCATTGCTGAGATTGATTTGCCTAAAATAAGAATCTCATTTGCATTTTTCTGATTTTTCCCTACTTCATTTAGCCACATCAAGACAGCTGGAGCTCTCACCAAGGACAGACATTTGAAATAGTTGGATATCGCCTACATGTATTTATGGGGCAGAGGATCCTTCCCACCCACCTGTGTGTGTTGTAATCTCTTTGACAGAGGAGAGGAGGACAGTTTAGGGAAATTCGAAGTGACAGCTTCGACTTGCTCATGGAGGGTCAGCATTTTCAAGTTACCTTTGATCACATTTTTAACTTATGTAGAAAATATATCTCTGTGGACCAAAGAATATGCGTGGGTAAAGTGGATTGGAAAAGGCCCTAATAGTCTCAAGTCTGAGCTAGAAGTTGTAATATCACACGTATCTTTGCATTAACTATTCACATCAACCCTGAGAGGTAGCTAGGGCAGGCATTTCTATTCCCATTTTGCAGATGAGAAAACTGAGGCCCAGTGAGGTTAAGGTATATGATTTAGGTTATATGTTTTGTCAATAAAGACAAACCCCAACTCCCAACCCTGGGTCTCAAACCTTGTGACGTCCAGGCCAGGGTTCTCTGCCATTGGAACCCGTGGTCTGCGAGCGGCTCTGGGAAGAACCACTTCTCTCGGAGAGTAAGACTTGGTCCTGGTCGTATAGACAAGACTACACCTTTCATCCATTTGACCTTCAGTGATCACAAGGACATTGAAAGGATCGGAGTGCAGATGATGAATGCCTGCACGGTCTTCCTGGCAAAGTCGATCATGGATAATAAAGATCCATGAGGCCGTAGCATCCAAGCTTCAGACTGATCCCATTCCCATCTTCAACCTGGGACCCTCTTGAACTTGACTGAACGTGATTAACTTTTGGCTTGGAGAGTACATGGACTGTGGAATCAAATCGGCATGGGTTGAGTCCTAGCCTTGCCATTTATGTCAGCTGAAGTTCAGAACGTGCTCTCTGGGCGGAATTTCATTTGTTGCATTATTTAATTTAGGATATTATTTCCTTTAACCCCACAACACTGCCATGACGAAGATTCTAATGTTATCGTCCCCATCCCATCGACGGAAGACAGGTTCATAGAGTTAGAGGCTGAATAACTTGCTCGAGCTAGACAGGTAATTCTGATTCCAAATCTTATATTTTTCAAAAAAAATTTAACTTAAAAGTATAGGTAATGCATTCACTTGACTCAAAACTCAACAGAAGCAAGGTGCCTGGCTGGTTCATTTGGTAGAGCACGTGACTCTTGATCTTGGGGTCATGAGTTGAAGCCCTACATTGTGGGTAGAGCTCACTTAAATTAATTAATTAATTAATTAATTAATTAATTAAAAATAGTCTTATGTTTAAAAAAAAATTCAAAAGATGCGGAAAAGAAAACTGAAAAGTCTCCTTCCTGCCTGGTCTTCCAGCCAGAGTCGACCTTCCTGGAAGCAACTGATTTTACCAGCTGTGTGTGTTTCTTCCAGAGACTTGTTACACACATAAAAGCAAAGAGGCAAGTCTATTGTTTCTGCTTTTTTTTTTTTTTTTTTGCTGCATCGTTTTTAATTGAAGAGTTATTGTTGAATTTCTATATATAAGGCAAGAGTACAGTATTGATTTTGGCAATTTTTATACAAAAGTAGTATTTTTAGTTAAACATGCTATATTCTTTCAAGTTTCCTGCCTTTGCTCCTGCTTTTCCTTCAATTCAAAATGTGTGAGTCCTCGCACCCCTCATCTGGCAAGCTGCTGGGCATCTTTTGGGCTGTAGCACAGATGTCTTCTCCTCTTGAGAAATCTTCCTCAACTACCCCCACCCCCGGCTTACGGTTATTCATTTCCTTCTTCATAGCCTCACATTTTTCAGACTATACTGTAATTATTATTATTTTTTAAAGATTTTATTTATTTATTTGACAGAGATAGAGACAGCCAGCGAGAGAGGGAACACAAGCAGGGGGAGTGGGAGAGGAAGAAGCAGGCTCATAGCAGAGGAGCCTGCTGTGGGGCTCGATCCCATAACGCCGGGATCACGCCCTGAGCCGAAGGCAGACGATTAACCGCTGTGCCACCCAGGTGCCCCAATATACTGTAATTATTTTTAAGCTGATTTTATTACCAAATAGTCTGATAGTTCCCAAGGAGATATTCATTCATTCAATAAATACACATCTGTGTGTGTGTGTATATATATATATAATTTTTTGTGAGGGTCTGCTCTTTTTACTTTAGTGGCAGCTATATTAAATATACTACTCTGCTTCTTGCTTTCTAAAAACTTTTTTTAAAAGATTTTATTTATTTATTTGACAGAAAAAGAGAGAGAGAGGGCACAAGCAGGCAAAGAGGCAGGCAAAGGGAAAGGGAGAAGCAGGCTTCTTGCTGAGCAGGAAGCCCGATGCAGAACTCGATCCCAGGACCCTGGGATCATGACCTGAGCTGAAGGCAGACGCTTAACCCACTGAGCCACCCAGCTGCCCTAAAACCTTTTTATTATAGAAAAAATCACACATGTGCAAAAGTAGAGAAAATAGTGTGAACCCCCATATAGCCCTCAGCCCCGTTTCACAGTTACCACACATGGCCAGTCTTATTTTATTGACAACCCCAGCCCTACCCCCGATTATTTTTTAAAAGATTTATTTATTTACTTTAGAGAGAGAGTGAGCATGAGCATGAGCAGGGCAAGGGACAGAGGGAGAGAGAGAATCCTTGAGCAGACTCCCCGCTGAGCACTGAGTGGACTCAGGGCTTGATCCCAGGACACTGAGACCATGACCTGAGCTGAAACCAAGAGTCAGCTGCTTAACTGACTGAGCCACCCAGGTCCCCACCCCCACCCCTGATTATTTTAAAGCCAATCCCAGGCATCCTATAATTTCATCTATAAATAATTACACAAATATCACTGAAAAAATGACTTAAGTATTGTTAGGCTCCTGTTGGTGGGCATTTAGGTCATTCCAAACCTTGCACTATTGAATAACCTTGTTGAGTATGTCACTTTGCAAATGTGGAATTTCTGTGGGAAAGGATATGTGTATCTGAAATTTCAAAAAATTATTGCTGGATTATCCTTCACAGATGTGGTACCCAAGTAATCAACGCTTCCATCTGCCATGCGGATGAGAACTCTCTCCTGGCACCCTCCTCAGAAGCACCATCCCCTCTCAGCCCTCTGACCATGCTATTCCCTTTCCCTGGAATGTCCTGTCTCACCTCGTCCATCTGGTGAACTCCTATTCTTTCAGGCTCAGTTTAAACCCCACCCAAGCCAGATTTTGGGTTGGTGCTCTCTCAGCGCTCCCAGAGACCCTTTTCATAGCACACATCACCCTTCCCCCGGGTCCTCTTTGCTACTCATCTCTGTCCTCTGCTGCTTGGTGAAGTCCTTATGGGTGTAGCCCGAGGCACACAGTAGGTGGTCTACACAAATTGGTCCGTAATCTCTGGGTCCTGCCCGATGGGAGTTCAGGAATTTCTTCTGTTTCCTTGGATGGAACAAACCCAGAGTCGTGGGTGCATCACCTACTTTTGTCACCCACTGGTGCCCAGGTATTGGAGCCCAGCAAAGCCCCAAGCTCCATGTTGCCCAGCCCCAGAAGCCTGCAGCAGATGGCACCGCATCACTGAGGCTGGGAGGTCTGATTACCCTAGACCTGCACATTGTTTACGGATTCTGACCTTGCAAATTGCTTTCTATTTAATCTGGGCTGGAAGACCTTGATTTTTGTTGTTTTAAAATCTAGGCTCTCTTCCCACCCCACAAATGAAACTGTCATCCTCCAAATTATTATTATCTGGATGGGCAGGAGCAGAATCAGGCCCCACAAAAGCAAGTGAGGCGGGGCAGGTGGGAGTAATCCCATGGGCCCGAGGGGGGGGAGGGTGTAGCAGATGGCTCCCCAGGCAAGCCTCGAAAGCCAGGATTAAAAAGTAATTTTCAGCATGCTGAAAATGGGACTGCAGATTTGGGTCACCACGATTAACTCTCTCCCAGCTGCAGGCCAGAGCCTTGGAGTCAAAAGGAGGTGCCCTAAGAGAGATGCTAGGTGAGAACCCCTTGATTTCTCCTCCCGAGGCTTCTTCCGGAGCCTCTTCCGGAGGAGGAGGCTCAGGCCCTCGGGGTTCACCCTCTTCCTGGATACAAGGCTTCTACTTCCTCTCTAAATGTGGACTCTTGTCAGAGGGAAGTCCTTCCAAGGCTGTGGGAAGCACTGTGCCTCAAGAGACCAGGTTCTTATCAGAGACCAAAAGTGGCATCTCATCCAGTTATCAAAAGTACCCTCAGGCATTTGCCCCACAGAAGGTGAAAAACTGCCTTGCGGATTACGCTCTGTGCTAGGGTTGCCATCATTGTCCCTGAACAGATCTATGGGTAACTGTCCCTGTACCTGCCCCACCCCGACCATAATTCCTTTGTCTTAAAATGCAGTGCATTAAATTCTTTTCCCTGAGCAATGATATTCCATCCCCCCACCACTACACTCTTGAACTGCAGAACTGCAATTAATGGGGTTTCCCTTTTCTCTTTGTTCACCACAAAACTCAGAGCCAAGTTCCAAAAAACTAATTGCATGGTCTCCATGAATGCATTTTACTTTTCCACTTATCTTGTTATTCTATTCTGATTTACATAGTCTGTTGGTTCTGATTTTGTTTTCCTCTATATATTGCACTATATTGCTGAATGTATGTCCCGTGTGTTATATCACATCCTTTGTACAACTAGGTAGAATATAAATAATTAAATGCAGAAATAAGCCACACTTTCATTAATGCAACTTTTGCAATACGTACCAGTTAGATGCTTGATACCATAGTAGGTGAGTGGGTGATACAAATAAAATACACTTAGGCATTTTTTATATCCAGGTACAATGCCTTTTATGTCGTCTATTTTAATTTACATCTAACAACAATCTGAAGACATAAATAATTGAGTTGGAATATATAAAGCACTTAGCCCAGTGCCTGGTACAGTAAGTACTAAATAAGTGGTAGCTATTCTCTTATTAGATATCATTATTCTCATTTCAAAAGAGGAAACTGTAGAGCTGAAAGGTTAAATTCATTGTTGTGAGAGTTTGATGAAAATAATGAACCAAGGGCCTGGCAGAGGGTAGGCAGAGCAAGCATTTGACGACATCTTTTCCACCATCCCAAATCCACTCCCCTTGCTTTCAGGGAGAATTCCTCTATTTCTTTTTTCAACACTCTTACTCCCTACTGCATTTGTAGTTCCTGTGCTCTGGGCCGGGCTTCATCCCTCCTGGGGAAGAGCATGTAACCCAAGCATGGCCAATCAGTGCTCTGAGTTTACCTCCCCACAGTCATTGGCTCAGCAAGGAGCATGTGACCCAAGCATGGCCAATCAGTGCTCTGAGTTTACCTCCCCACAGTCATCGGCTCAGCAAGGAGCATGTGACCCAATCATGGCCAATCAGTGCTCTGAGTTTACCTCCCCACAGTCATTGGCTCAGAGGTACAGCATGTGCCATGGGCCCAATTCAAGTGACTCCGCGGATTCCTGTGGGCGTTATGGAGAAGAGATGTATTCTTGTTTCTGCTGGGCGTAAGCCCGACCGTATGGTATGTGTGAACTGGAGGTTGGGCAGTCATTTTCCTCCTCTGAGTAAAGAGCCTATTCGATAATGGAGCCCACAAGAGAATGCGGACTCCAGAGACGGAGAGAGTGAATGTGGGTCCAGAAGATACTCCCCTGGGTCCAGCCACGTCTGAAGCGAGCAAGACCTGTTCCAGGATTAGTGGGATCGCCAGTAAATTACCTCTTTTGCTTAATCCTGTTTAAGTTGGGATTCCACCAGTTGAAACTATAAAGATCCTATTTATACAGTCCTTCAGTAAATTTTTGTTTTTTTACTTTTTCTCCATTTGATGCCTTGTCCAGTGTCACAGCTAATAAGTGGCAACAGCAATATTTGCACCCAGTTCTGACCCCAAAGCTCACGTACATCATGTTCCCTGCTTATAGGAACTTGCATTGTATTGGGGTGCCGGACCAACCCAAACGAAACGGGGTGATGAGCCAAGATGGGGAGGGCTTGGCCTTTGTGTAAAAGCTGTGGGCATCGTGCTTCTGGAGCACCCTTACCCTGCACTCTCCTTCCCAGAATCTGTAAATGGTCTGGGAGAAGCACAAACGCTGATTCACAGACATGCCAGCTGGCTCTGCGTGTTTCTATGCAAGGAGCTGCTGCTTCCCCTGCTTATTTAAAGGAGAATTCTTGCCTCGAGCAGAGACTGGGTGAAACAGACACATCCACAACACTGGACTCTGACTCACAATGTGACTCCTTCGGTTGAGTCATCTCTCTCATGAGACGGGCTTTCTTGTCTGCAAAATGAAGCTTGACAAATGAGGTACAAATGAGATCCCTTAAGTCGTGGCACTGGAAGATTGCTGCTGGGTCGTCCCACCTGAGTAACTGTAGGACTAGGCCTCCCTTCTCTAGCATATCTGAGAGTCCTCGAGGGCGTGGGGGAACAAGTCCATCCAGTCTGACATCATCTGCACAGCTCTGGAAAGACCCTCTGCTCCCGGCAGAGCTCAAGGCCTTATGTTGCACAATAGTCCCCACTGCCCAGAATGCCCTGTTTCTGTGGCACTGCCCGCCTCTGGACTCCCCCCTTAGCATGCTGCCATGCAGCCCCGGACCTGGGAGGAAGGAAGCTCCCTTCCCCAGTCCTGTTCTCCCTGAAAGACTCTCCAAGGAGCTGTCTGCCTGTGTCATGGTAAACTTGTAGGGAAAGACAACTACTGGAAGGCTGGGTGTGGCCCTGGTTCTGTGAGTTTTGTTACTTTTAGGGCATCTGCCTGTGACGGGAAGTGCACCAAGCTATGCGTATAAGGATGAAAGCACTGGGGTCCCCACGCAAGGACAATTTCAACAAAGATGAAAGATACTATTGTTACAGGCAGCACATTCAAAAGAAATAAGCCTGGTGATACGATTCTATAAGGGAGCTGCTCATCCCATTTTGCTTACTCTGGGCACCAGAATCATGACCTTAATGATCAGCGAGGGCCCACCCCTTTCAGGTTTCAAAGATGATTAAAAGATGGTGCTGGTAAATGTTAAAAAACCAGCTCTCCAGGAAAAAATATGTTTATTATCAACTTTACATAATTTATATATGTTTATTATAAAATTTTATTAATTTTATAGATAGAAAAGGAATGTAGCACACCATTTTCTAATAACAAGATATACAATGCAGTATTGTCAGTTTCAAATATGCCATTGATTCTCACGATGCTCGGTTTTTGTTGAACTCCTGCGTCCATAGCCAAACTATGGTTGCAATTCAACCATGATTTGACACAATCAGACTATGAATAAATGCTCGATTACTATCCTATTCAGCAAAGAAGGTGCTCACATCACTAAATAAGTGAGTATAATTCCAATGTGAGTATGGATTGATATTTTCATTTCTATTAAGGAGTCAGAAGAGAAACAACAAAGATGTCTATTGGACCTTCTTTTGTTCACTAATGACATAGTGACTTCTTCGCTGAATCAGGTAGTAGTTTCTGAGCTCTGGGAGAATATTTCCTGAATTTTCTGTGCCAGTCACAATATAAGAATTATAGATACAACATGCATTTAAATCAAATCTGCATCATTGACATTTCTCCATCATTTTCTTAAGTCCATGCAATCCACAATTTCCGTGATGTAAATACTCCCACCATGGCTGATTTCAGTCTGCCTCCTGGAAGTCACAGAATGTGGATTTGGAAGGAGATGCAAGATAGCACAATATTATTTGTAGCATTTCTACCATACAGACTAGACACAAATAACCCCAAGAGCATAGGTAATAATAAAATGTAGTAAAATAATTGGAAAATGAGGAGCTCTGAGTATTTATTACCTTTGTTTTTAACATAATTTATTTCATTATTTATATAATATACTTATATATACTTATACTTATCCAGCACTCCACAGCCAAAGATGGTATCAAACCACAACTCTGGCTCAAACCACATTTGGTAAAGAAAACTAGATGAGTGGCTCAGAATATTAATACCTGATGGATTTTTAAGGCCAGTTCCTTTTCCCTAAGTGATATCATTAGCCATGCAGGTGAGGAAATAATTCTGGGCCGCTGCACAACTTCTAGGCTAATGCTTCTCAAAGTGTGGTCCCCAGCATCAGCATAACCCCAAACATTTTTGAAATGCAAATTTTGGGGTCCATTGCCAACCTATTGAATCAGAGCCCTGAAATCTCTCTCCCATGTTTCTAATGTGTATTCAAGGTGTTTCTGACATGTGCTCAAGTTCCGTCTTCTCTAGGGACTAATAGTTTGAATTGCACTGCTCTTTTGGGTGTCCCACATGGTTCTCACCCCTTGCTGTAGGTGATGGAGTGTCAGCCTTTTTTTCCCCCAACTGAAAACCACTCAGATGGTGTCCCTTCCGTCCTACTCCCCTGAAGGAGGGAGGAGAAGAACAATCATCAATGACAAAGGCAGAAGCCACGCCCAGAGCCAGCTTCACACTCAGGAGGGGGCACTGCGTCTCCTCTTCCTGGTTTTGGGTACTCTACACGTTCAGAGAAACTGCTCTAGTAATGAACTATAGAAATGATCCCCAAAAGTATAGTCTTTGGTGTGTCAGCTTTTAAATTCAGAATCGTTGTTAGCACTTTCAGGCGTGCTCAACATGCAGTGGTTAGGAAATGAGTTCTCATTGGTTGGTTCCCATGCAAGGGTTCACCTCCATCCAATATGCTTTGCAAAATGGTGCTGTGGGACAGGTGCTTCTCTAGCCTCTGTGGCCCAGGGCTCAGTGCTGACATGATCTCTGGGGATCGGTATTGTCCTGCACGATGAACACAGCAGGGTAGTTTAAATTGCTTTTAATCTATGTTAACTATACTGAAATTAAAATAAAAAAATTAAATACATGGCTTTTAGTCAGGAGAGGGGCTTCCTGCTTTGATTGGGAGCTCAATGTAGATGTTGCATTTGTTCTGTCCTATGACTCTGATATAAAGTTAAACATTTTTTGTTTCCTGTAAATTAGCTCAAACAGAAATCCTGGCTTAAATGGGCTTGAACAATAATTTTATTATTTTTCATAACTGAAGTCCATGGGCTCCAGGGGTGGTCGGTTTAGAGACTCAGCATCAGCATCAAAGACCTTTCTTTTCATCTTTTTGCTATGCTAGCCTCCATACTGGTTCATCCTTAGGTTGTTAGCAAAATGGCTGCAGTGGATCCAGCCATCACAACCAGAGAGTACAGAGTCCAAAGCAGGGGTTCTTTTCTGAGCTCCATGGATAAACTCAGGGACCCATGAACCTGAGTGGGAAAAAGAATCACATCACCAACATCTAACTAAAATTTTTTATTTCCTTCGAGTACGAATGTGGGTAACAAACTACAGTAGTAGGGCAACGTCAGTTTGCCACCAATAGAAATCACATGTATTTTTAAGTAACGTTATAATTGTAAATATATCGTGAATATACTTTATGCTTGGTTCCACTTTGAAATTATAGCAGTTATTAGACCCACCACTAGATCTTGATATTGAATGGGTAAATAAAGTATAAATTATTATATCATAAATATGTGGTTTTAATATTTCAGTAGTTGGGTTACATTATAATTTGCATGTAGTTTATTTGATGTATTTAAAAATATCATTCTTTTTTTTTTTAAGATTTTATTTATTTATTTGACAGAGAGACAGCCAGCAAGAGAGGGAACACGAGTGGGGGGAGTGGGAGAGGAAGAAGCAGGCTCCCAGCGGAGGAGCTCGATGTGGGGCTTGATCCCAGAGCGCCAGGACCACGGCCTGAGCCGAAGGCAGACACTCAATGACTGAGCCACCCAGGTGCCCCTAAAAATATTCTAAGAAGGGGTCCATAGAATTCACCCCCCTGCCAAAGGGACCCTGACACCAAATATATATCCAACGTGGAGGAAGAAGCAAGGACATCTCGCACCTCTTGTTTCTTTCAAGAAACATCATATCTCATTGGCCAGAACTGGGTCACATGACATTCTTGAGTCAGTTCTTGTGAAAGGAAGTGCATTTACTCTTGGACCAATCAGATGCAGTCAGCTTTCCTCAGGCTTAGAGCTTCTTAGAGGAGTGAGTACAGAACAGAGCGGGTCTCTATTAGGGAAGAGGAAAGGAAAGACGAGTGCCATGGGTCAGGAGTTGCTCAGAGATCTGCCTCACTTTGTGCCGCACACCAGAGGGATAAGAACAACACAAAACAGCGTGATTTTATGTGAACCGTTGGGAAGACTAGGGAGGCAAGATGGGCTTTTTACCTCTCTAGCAAGTTTTCCAGAAGATGTTATGCATGAGTTGAGTCTTAGAGAATGGAATGGACTTAGCCAGGAGAAAGGTGGGAACTTGGTCCAGAATGTGGAAACAGTACGTGCAAAGGCTAGAGGCATGGAAAGGCATGGTGTGTTCTGAGAACCCCAATAGTTTAATATTTGTTAAGAGAAGGGGTACAAGAAGGGAAGCTGGAGAGGGGGTCTGGACACAAACGTGAAGGGTTTTAGGTACCAAGATCAGGGTTTGAATTTTGTCCTGGTGAACGCAAGTAGTTTCTGAGTTTGTTTTTTTTTTAAAGATTTTATTTATTTATTTGAGAGAGAGTGTGATCGAGAGAGAGGGCACAAGCCCAAGAGGTGGGGCTGGGGAGAGAAAGAGGGAGAAGCAGACTCCCAGCTGAGCAAGGAGCTTAATGCCAGCTTGATCCCTGGGATCATGACCTGAGCCGAAGGCAGAAACTTAACCTACTGAGCCACGCAGACGCCCTGAGTTTCTGGGGGGTTTTAAGCAGAGGAGTGACATAATATATTTTGTTTCTGATCTAGATCATCCAGGCTCTAGTGCAGAGAATAGAGAGAAGGGAGCAAGCCTGGAGGCAGGGAGACTGCGTAGGAACCTGTTGTTAAACCAGGGGAAGAGATGGTCTGAGCAAAGGCGGTGGTGGTAGGCTGGAGAAGAAAGAATAGCCCTGAAAGGACTTAGGAGACTGGGTGGATCTGGCACGGGGATAGTGCTGAGGGAAATGGGTAAGTCCCAGAGGATTGCCATGTTGGTGACTTGAACCAGGGGTGGATGGTGGAGCCATTCCCTGAATAGGAAGCAGGAGAAAATGCAGCTGTGGGGGGGAGTGGAGGAGAGGTCAGAGTAGACATCATTGGTTCAGAATTGGACAGATTGTGATACAATTTTGGCTCCTTCTGATCTTGGCATTCCCATTTCTTGAATTTTCCCTGAAAGCTCAGAACCTGTACAACTTTTCCACGAGAACCGTGAGGCTGGGTCTGAGGGCTGCAGGATCTCTGTGGAAATAGGAAGATGTGGTGGAGAAGGGATGACACGCAGTGATATAATCTTTGGTCCACTGCTCCAGATACGCACTAAAACAATAAAACCACTAATTCTGTCTCCTGGTATACCAGGAAATGGAAGCTTTGCAGGAAAACCAAGTTGTATTATAATTACAGGCTTTTAAATAAGTATCACGGGTGATATTTAGCACCGAACAATGAAGTGTTGAAGACCTCATTGTTTTTTGTCCTGTTCATAGAGTGAAATCAGACTCAGCAGAATTCAGGGACTTTTAAATAGATTTGGAAAGTGACTCTGAGCCAAGGTGCCTGCCACTTTACAGAGTAAATTATCAAGGCAATAAGAGGCTAGAACTTCAGCCTGGGGAAATGGTTAATTGCTTTGCCCTCTAGTTGTTGTTTTGGTCCTACGCTTGCTGTAGACTGGAGTAATCCAAGAGAGGGGCTATAAATTTCATGGTGGGGGGACCCATGCAGGGGGCGGTGGAGGCGGGAAAGGCGAGCCGTTTATTGATGCCGAAGTTAATTATCAATCATGGGAAACATGGACCTTTTAAAGGCAGTGCTGTCTAACAGAACCCTTCCCTTTTGGCTTCTTCCTGCGTTCTTGAGTTCCTTCCCCTACTCACACAGACTCACGTGGACCCAAAAGCATTGTTTTTGATACCCGTAGGCACACAGGGTCCTTAGTCGTGAATATTATTAATCCTGGTTCTTTAAAAAGACGCTTGGCTTGGAGAAACGAATTTCATGAGGAAGTAGATGGCTACCCTGATTTCACACACCCCATATCCCCAGCCCACCCCGTCCTGGGACTCTTGGCAGTTGTTACTATTTCTCGACCTATGTCCTGGGTTTTGAGCTGGACAGAATGTACCCGTGATGCTGGCCCCGTCCTTATGAGCTTACGGGCAAAGGCTGGTAGCATTCTCATGACTTTGGCTGTTGGGGGCGGAGGCGGCTGCTGCGGGTGTCACCTGGTGGGTGGGGTGCTAGAGAGACAGGTGGGTTCTTTCACACGCTGGAAGTTTGTGAAGGCGTTTGGAGCTTGGGAGCTGTTTGTGTCTTGGTCCTGCAAGCTGTCGGATGCCTCTGCTCAGACACAGGCCGATTCCCCAGCACACGGCTCTGCTCAAGTGCAGCCTCTGGGGGTCCCTCCCTTGCGGCCAGGCTTGTCCCCCAGGCTTGCTCTCCGTGTCCTCTCTGGCAGGGAGCAGGCACGCACACTGCTGGGGCATCAGGAGTCGGGGGATCAAGTCAAGGGAGGTCAGCTGTGGGCTGGGCTGGCTGCGGACTCCAGAGTCCAGGGCTCAGAGAGGCAGCCCGAGGGCCCTGCTGGGAACGGGAGTGTGAGCTCTGCTCCACGGGCCCCAACCACGTGCTGCTGGCCTTGCCGGCACTGACTGCACAGTGGGTGGTTATAGCTGGCAGCCTGGCGATCTGCAGATGAACCCGTCTGAGTCAGGCGAGGGTGGAGACGCCAGAACTGCATTTCCCAAAGTCTGTTCCGCTGCACACTGATTCCACGGCACCTAAAAAGGATGAAGGGGCTCTGGGATTACATAAATTGTAGAGGCACTGCATTAAATAAAGGGAGCCAGATCTCTTTACCGAAAAACTTCTCAAACCTACAATTTGCTAAGGAGCGTAGTAAACTCTTGGACAGGAACTAGCAAACACAGTGTCTCTCAAACCTGTTTAACTATGGAAACCTTTTTTGGTGTAGCATCTCTTGGGGTAAGTGTTCCCTAGGACAGACTTTGGGAAACACGGCTTACGCTTTCTTCACACACTGGGTCTAGGTGACCGTGCTGGGGTGCTCAGATCCTGGTCCCGGGATGGTAGATTTTGAATCCAGCTATTGGTGGGGCTACTCTAGGTTTTTAACTTTGGCATTTCTCTTTTCTTTCTTTTCTTTTCTTTTCTTTTCTTTTCTTTTCTTTTCTTTTTTTTCTTTAAATTATTAAATTCTTTATTTAAAATATGATGAAAATTTAAAATGTTAACAATAATAGGGATGATTCTATAATACCCACCTAGGTATCCATTACAAGATTTCAGCATCTTTTTTTTTTTAAAAGATTTTATTTATTTATTTGACAGAGATAGAGACAGCCAGCGAGAGAGGGAACACAAGCAGGGGGAGTGGGAGAGGAAGAAGCAGGCTCCAAGCGAGGAGCCCGACATGGGGCTCGATCCCAGAACGCCGGGATCACGCCCTGAGCCGGAGGCAGACGCTTAACGAATGAGCCACCCAAGGGCCCCTAAATTTCAGCATCTTAAATTATTTTTTTCCCATTCGTTTTTTTAAAAAGATTTTATTTACCTACTTGAGAGAGACAGTGAGTGAGAGAGAGAGAGAGAGAGCACGAGCAGGGGGAGGGGCAGAAAGACAAGCAGACTACCCCCCCCCAGCAGGGAGCCTGGCCCAGGGCTCGGTCCCAGGACCCTGAGATCATGACCTGAGCTGAAGGCAGACGCTTAACCGACTGAGCCCCCCAGGTGCCCCTTTCCCCATTCACTTTTAATTTTGGTATTTCTTGCAATGCCAGTCAATGACTATATCACAGGTCTAGGAACTCAGACCTGATATTAAATAAAAGAAGACTGAGAATCTTAAGCTGCTTTGCTGGGAATCACACAAGCGACTTGAGGCAGCGGTGCAGGAGAAGTGGCTGAGAGGTGCCTGTCTGTAGCAGCGGTGGGTGCTCGTGGTGAATAACCCCTGCCCTGAATCACATAGGGCGCAGAAGTAGTGTGAAGACACCCCTGCAGGCAGGATAAGGCAACATCGCAGGGTTGGTGCGGCAGTAACAAAGTGCATTCTCGAGTTGGAGAGACTTCATCCAAGTCCTGGCTCGGCCGTTTGTTCATTGGATGTGAAATCCAGGCAAGTTTCTTAACCGTGCTGAGCAGCCGTGTCCACATCAACAAAATGGGGTTAATAACGTGACCTACCTGGTAGGGTATTTGTGTGAATAAATGAGACAGTACCTGTCGATCACTTAGCACGTGACCTGCTACAAATCAGGAGCTCCTGAGTATCTCTCTTTTAAAGGTTCTGATATGGGAGAAAATACATGTCAGCTGACAGAAGGGACCAGGGAGTGAAGGTGCCCTGCTCTACCCACTAGGCAGGTGGACAGGGGCGGCATGAATGAGAGGAGGCATGGAGTTACCTTGGCACATCAGGATGGCTGAGTTGAAAGAGGCCTGATACAGAATTAGGGTTCTCCTTCTGCATCCTGGGCTGAGCTGGCTTGAACTTGGCTTTGCTATTACCGGCCAGGGGAAAAACCACAAACACACGCAGTAAACTCCAACCTGTGCCATTTAGAGTCTAGAATTCCTTGATGTGCCGGAGTGGTTCTGCACCTGGATGGGGAGAGTGGGAGGGGGAGGGTGGGTTGGGGAGCTCTGCCACTGAAGCCTGGCATCAAGGCATGAAAGGGAAAGAAAAGGTCACTGGCGTTTTGGGATGCCTGGAACCTAGTGAACTGAGCAGTGAGGTCACCAAATCACCCTCCGGCTGTCGAGTCTCCCCTCGTGAAGTGATTCATATCCTAATGGAGGGGACAGGGCAGAACACCGAGCAGCTGTCTCCGCTGCTCTCTGTGTAGGGCACTGCCTCCAGGCCAGGCACAGGCAATGGAGGAAAGGATCTGAGGGTTCAAGGTGAGGTCTGGATGTGGTGAAGCAGTCGGAACCACGTGAAGGGAAACAGGGGTGCAGCTGGCTTGTAAGCTATTAAGGCCACACCTGGCCGGTTTCAAAGAGCATCCTCCTTTGTGTGGAGAGGCCTCCCGGCCGGTCCCTTCCTGGTTCTGCGGAAGGGGTGATAGGTGATGTGAGGGGGCTGGCAGGGCTGTTTCGGACAGTCTTTGGAAGGGCACGCCGCAGGCCCTGGAAAGGGCTCTTTCTGGATGTGGAGGGTGTATGCAGGCCGTGTTTCAATCAAACCAGAAATAGCATCGGTAGCCAACTGCTATGTTATAAACCTTTTCACATGCTAACTCACAGTCCTCACAACCCCAGGTGGTGAGTTTTCTCATTAGCCCCATCTTGCAAATGGGGAAACGGAGCCAAGGACGGGTTGAGTGACTTGCTAGAGGTCATATTAGTATTAAGAACCAGGATTTGAACCCAGGCTGTACAGCTCCTGAGCCTAGATGCTGAACCGGTGTGCTGTCACGGGAGTCAGGGGAAATGGAATTCAGTGGTGGGGTAGGTCAGCTACATGGGGGAGGCGTGTGGCTTGGTCTGAGCTCTGGGAGGCAGGGTTGTGGGAGGTGGTTGGCTCAGGAATGAATTCAGGCCAGAATTGAATACCTGGAGTTTTGACTGTCTTACAGACAGAATCAGAGAACCTCAGGGGCGGCTCAGATCCATTTTACTGGGTTTGGTGCTTGTGATCTTTGCCAGTGTTTATGGCCCCAGCTCCATATTTGGGTGGCAGAGATGGGGTTATCTCCTGGTTCTGCAATGGTCCCATCGGCTTCGGGGGCAAGAGGATTGTCAGTCCTGGGAAAGAGGAAAAGAGCTTTAGATATAGGCTTGGCAGGGCTTGAAATCCAGATCGCAGTAACTGTGTGACTTTGGGAAACTTACTCAACCTCTCTGAGCCTCACTTTCTTCATCTGTAAAATAGCGGTAGTGATAGGTACCTCATAGCATTAGTATGAGAATCAAATGTGATGATACGTGTGCATTCTACAGTGCTTGGGCGAGGTAGGGCTCGGTCAGTGTAGCTTCCTCTGCGTGTTTGCCTTCTCCTTCTTTCCTGGAAAAAATATGATCATCTGGGGTGAATAAAAAAATGAGCAAGGGAAAGGCAGTGCAGCCGCAGGGCCTGCAGCCTTCCTCAAATGCCTGTGGCGATGGAGAAATCTATTTCTGATTCCAGCTGTGCTTAGAGGAGACAAGGGTGCGCAGAGAAGCCTGCTGGCCCTGCTTCTCTGTGGTCGAGATCACCACGTCGTTGGTGTGCCCTTAGGAATCGACACCGGAGACTGCCTACACAGCCAGGATGGGGCTGAGATGGCCCTGAAGGAGCAACCCAGAACCCAGGCAGGGAGCTGAACCTTCAAGAGAGCTGAGACCGGAGGAGGTAGCCCCAAGGCCCAGGCCAGAGAAGGAGGACAGGATGGTGACTCTTGCCTGGCAGGAAAGCCAGCCACAGTGGGGTCCTGGGTTCAGCTCACAGCCGTTCTCTCTCTTCTCTTCCCCTTCCAAGGAAAAGCAAATCAGGTGGGTTGTCTCATCAGCTGTTCAGCTTGCCCTCTGAGCCCCCAGAAAAGAAAAAGCCCAGAGAGAAGGCAAGTGGAGTGCATTCATTCATTCATTCATTCTACTGATATGTAAGAGCACCTCTTTCCTCCACATGTGTTCTAGACCACAGGCTACTTATGCAGACCTCGCTTCACAAACAGCACACCTGTTGGCCGTGTGACCTCACTGAAGTCGCTTGACTTCTCTGGACATCCGTTTCTCCATCTGTAGATTGGGCAAGAAGTCACTTTCCTCATATATGGCAGGCACGAAATGGATATTGTTTCTCTTTCTTCCCTACCTTGTCCTCCTTTCTAGATGTCTGCTAAGGGAGGATCAGAGGCTGCCAGCACTCAGGGGCATGTGATTTTGTACAAATGCGGGGTATCTTTTTAGCTGGGGAGGTGGTAAAGCTGCCAGAGGCCCACTTTGTCTTTCCTTGCGCTGTTCACCAGGCCTGTTTCAGTTATCTATTGCTTTGAAATGATTCATCTCCGTAAGTGGTGGCTTAACACAACAACAATCATTTTATTATCATCTCTTGTGGTGCAGTAGACTACATGGCCTCGGCTATGCATTCTTGCTCAGGATCCCTTGGGCCGTTGCAATCAGACAGGAGCTGGAGCTGGAGTCACCTCAAAGGCGCCCTTGCCCACATGACTGGCCATGGTGCTGGCCGTCGGCTAAGATCTCAGCAGGGACTGTCCCCCAGCCACCTGCACAGACCTCTCCGTGTGGTCTGTGCTTCCTCACAGCATGGCAGCTGGGTCCCAAGAGTGAGAGTTCCAAGAGAATGGAGTGGAAGCAAAACCATCACTTCTGCTGTTGTCACCAGTCTGCCTAGATCTGCATGGAGGAAACTTAGACCTCATCTCTTGATGGGAGAATCATTGGTGGACACATGGGTTGGGAGACCTTGTTGCAGCCGTCTTGGAAAATGCCATCTGCCACACTGGCCCCCCAGGAAGAATTTCCAGAAGGAAGGCTGTGGCTGGCCTGCCAGGTATGAATTTGCTAGTGCACAGAGAAGCACAATCCCTTGAGAAGAGGTTTGGGATATGAGGTGGGGGAGAGGGGTTCTGTCACTGCCAAGGTCGTTCTGGAAACTCTGGGACTCCAAAATTGGATTTAGTTCTCACAGGGGGCAATGGGGCAGAAAAACGGAGAGAAAGGGAAGAACTACAGAATCTGGCATTGGGGGAATTTGTGAGGCTTCGGAAATAGCGTTTAGTATTTCTCTGGGGATGCTCTGGTCTTCCTCCAGGAGACCTATTTAAGCTACTTGAGGAGGGCCGTGGGAGCTTAGGGGATGGGGAACTACACTCGGGTCAGAGGTCAGTGGGCTCCTGGGTGCCAGGTGGGCGTGGTTTCAGCCTTTTCCTGGCATCCCTGTTCCAGCCCCAAAGTAGATGGCCATTCCTAAGCATCAGGAGGTGACAGGCTGGTCTCCTCTCTGATACCCCTGCGACGAGCCCACCTCCGGCAGAAATCGAAATCACCATATACATGGCCACCATTCCACCTATTCCTAAAAACTTAATAAATATGAGAGTGAGTTTGGAATTAGTCTTAAAAAAATAATTCTCCAGGCGGAAGCAGAAAGAAATCCATGGAAATATACATGATCGCTCACCATGAAAAATAAAAGAGGGAGCTCTCCCTGCTCCACCCCCTGTGAATGAGGCAGAGATTAGTCTATTGAAATCAAATGTATAAATTATACATGGATGGGAACTGGCTCGGGCGTAAGGTGTCTGATAGGGTGCTGATGGAGATGAAAATGAGGCTGGAAAGATCATTTCTGCTTTTGAATCAGCTCCAGGCTTGCTGATGCTCCTGGGCCTGCCTGGCAGGAACACCCTGACTTATCAAATTAGAAAACACCCCGTCGCCACACCTCTGGAACACTCACCTTCAAAGTAATTGCTAATGTTTTGGATGATATTTCTGTGCGTCACCAGGAATCATAAAAAGGCAGTAAAAGTTTGAAGGCCTGTATTTTTGCTGCCTGATGGCTGATGTAAATCAAACCCACCTCTTGAAAGGGGTAGACAGAGTTTTATGGGGTGGCTGTCGCCTGCCAAGAGAAGAAGGGTGGGCCCTTCTGGGTCCAGGCGTCTCCCGCAGTCCAGCCACGGCTGTGTGACCTCAGCCTGCCGTGTAGCCACTGTGGTCTTGCTGCTCCTCTACCCGTCTGTCTGTCCACTTGTAAACTCACCTACCCGTACAGTCAAGCTCGTGAGCCCCTGCTGCGTGTCAGACTACACTACGCACATAGCTGCACTCGATAAATACAGTCGACACAACGATGACTGTAGCAAGTCCCCGTCTTCCAGAAGTTCCCGGTCAAAGAAACAGAAACAGAGAAACTGCAACACCACCCAGTTAGCGTTAAACCAAGGTGCTTTGATCGGAGGGTTTGAAGAGGAGCACAAGGAGTGGAGGTTGTTTTGCCTGACAAAGAGGATTACTCCCTCCTAATGAGCATCTGGCCAGAGCTTCCCAATGCACCCTCAGAGTCTTTCAGATGACTTCCGCTGAGGGAGTCGGAGAGGCAGGGGCTGAGGTTGAGCAGGCAGGAGGTTTCGGGTGGGGCGGCACAGAGCCTGGCCGTATACATGGTAGGGGGCGAGGGGGACGGTGATGGCTGATGCAGCTCCAGGGGGTCAGGGACCCTCTCTGCATCTCCAGGGTCTTCTACCGGGCCTGGCTCAAAGCAGGCACGGTTTTTCTCTCACAAATGAATAAACAAATGATCCATTACCCTGCCTGACTTCAGGATGGAACAGATCCTGCCCTGTTTGTACAAGCAAGGTGTACACTCACCCAACAACCTGGCCAGGGCAAAGATGCAGCTCTCCCCTGCCTGTGATGTTCTTTGTAGCCATTTGAACTCACGGCTTACTCCCTTTTTAAAACCATGCTATTCAGGGTAGAATAAACACACAGCAAAGTGCATAACTCGTGGTTGAATAGCTCAGTGAATTTCACATACGTCCACACCCTTGTAACTACCACCAGATCAAGATAGAGAACAATTGCTGCTGCCCACGTGGCTCCTCTGTGCCCTTTCCAGGCCTGCAGAGGAAGCCACCACTCTGATTTCTCTGCTAACTCTTTCTGTAGGCTCTCCCTCCACATTCCCACCCTATGAAAAGAAAACAAAACCTTAAACGTAAACCTTCATTTAGCTTCATTCTAGAAAAAAAAAAAAAATTACCAGGTTGATTTTAAACTCCTGACATTAGAAAACATAGAATCGGGGGCACCTGGGTAGCTCAGTCGGGTAAGCATCCAACTCTTGATTTCGGCTCAGGTCATGATCTCAGGGTCTTGAGATCAAGCCCCGTGCCAGGCTTCATGCTGGGTGTGGAGACTGCTGGAGATTCTCTGTCTTTTTCTCCCTCTGCCCCTCCCCACCTAAAAAAAAAAAAGAAAAGAAGAATATAATAACCGGTGGTTACCTGGGGTTGGGAGAGGGGGAAGAATGGGGAGTTCGCGTTTGATGGGTAGAATTTCAGTTTGGGAGGATGAACAAGTTCTGGAGATAGATGGTGGCGTTGGTTGCACAACAGCACGAATGTATTTCATTAACGCCACTCAACTGGACGGCTCTAAGTGGTTAAGATGGTAAATTTCAGGGGCGCCTGGGTGGCGCAGTCGTTAAGCGTCTGCTTTCGGCTCAGGGCGTGATCCCAGCGTTCTGGGATCGAGCCCCACATCAGGCACTTCTGCTGGGAGCCTGCTTCTTCCTCT